>NC_051861.1:38794097-38948653 GCF_015732765.1 Culex quinquefasciatus
AATCAATCATCGGCCTGGGAGAATCAACAGATGGCAGGGAATGGTGGGATGGCAACGGAAAGTTGGAAATGTCTTTTTTTGGACTTGAGCGACAATAGAAGACGTTTTGAGACAACTGAAGACGTCTTGAGACAGCTGAAGACAACTGGAGACAACTGAAGACAAGTTGAGACAACTGAATACGACTTGAGACTATTAAGAATGAGACAGTTGATAACATCTTTAGATAATTGAAGACGACTTGAGACAACTTAAGACAACTAAAGACAATTGAAATCAACTTGAGACAATTGGGTACTAAAGCCCTGTGTCAATTTTTATGTACAACGGTAGAAAACACGATTAAAAACCATTTCTAATCACTTTTTTTCATTTTAACGCAACATTTTTTTTTGACAGGACAACATTTTTTCGATGGATCTACTATGGTCCCCTTGGAACGAGCTGTCAAGTAGGAGCTTTTCTGTCAAGAAGGACCGCGCGGTTAATTTTTCAAAATTGATTTAAAAATCCATTTTCAACTCTTTGTGGTCGTACAAAGGGTCATTGTACTCAGAAAAGTAAGCTTTATCGCTGTAAACAATAATATCAGCAATCTAAGCTTCATTTTAGGACCCAATTGAAGACAACTTGGGACAACAAAAGACACAACTAGAGACAACTGAAGAAAATTTTAGACAATTGAAGACATGGTGAGACAATGAAGACAAATTGAGATAACTGAATAAAATTTCAGACAGCTGAAGACAAATTGAAACAAACGAAGATGTCTTGCAGAAATTAAAGACATCTAAACACAACAAATGACCTTGCAATACTTTACCAAATGCCAGCTGTTTGTTCCAATTCGATTCTTTCCGTTTCATAGACCTAACTGAATACAAAATCGGCTCCGTTGAGACAAGACAGAAACAAAAAAAAACTGGCGAATCAATTCGGCGTCAAATCGATTTGGGAGGGAGATATAAAATTACACGTTTTTTTCATGTACCGCAAAATCTCCACCACACTTGGTCGCATGCTCTATCGCGCGCGCTGTTTTGGTCACAGATATTTAGGAATAAATCATGCGCCTGATTTACATAATTGTACCGTTAAAGGTTGCCTCGCTCAAAGGTTTCTCATGTTATACTCTTCTCTCCGGGGTGGTTCCGAGTGTTTTGGAGGGATAGGTTTGTTCCATTATGCAAATCTAAGAGGAGGTGGGAGGAAACCTTCTAAATTGTAGTAATTTGAGCTCGAGAAACATGATTGGAAGAATCGCGCGCCCAATTTGTGCCGTTTGAGTCGGTGAAATTTACTTAACGTTTTTTAAGTCATACGTTCCCGCACAGAGACAATTGTTTCTTTTTTTGTCCTTCACGAATGAATTTGCCGAGGAGGTGTGCCATTAGGCTGGATTGGCGTAACCGGCAAAAACCAACGTGAAATATGAATACGTGAATGGCGATCGCCACGAATCGCAACGCGAAATTGTCACTCAATTGGACAGATTTGCTTGAGATTTGCTGGTGGAGAAAATTAGCTGTGACGGGTAACCCTTGGACTTTCAAAGTTAAAACTTTTTAATTTTTCAACATTTTAAAATATAATTACCACAAAAGCATAATAGTAATCAATTTTTTGTTTAGTTTCAGATAAGCGTTGTTTTGTCATATTATGGACGCCCTTGTTTCTTTTAAAGAATTTGCGAGCTAGAGCTTACGAAATTTCAAAATTGTTTTTTTTTTTCTAAAAACTTTCCTTTATTTAGCAACTGTTTATCATTACGGTTACAATTGATAATCAACTGCCTAGATTTAAAGCAATCGAAAGTTTGGGTTTATTTCAACATAATCTATTTAAAACTAAGTTAAACCTTAAATTTGAGTGAAATGATAAAAAGCATTATTTAAAAGCAAATTTTGCTTTCTTTAGTCTCATTCATTGATTCAATCTTATCAATAACATTTTAAATTTTTTATAAAATTGTTAAATTTTGTAAAATTTATAAAATTTATAAAATTTATAATTTTTTTTTTAAATTTATAAAATTTATAAAATTTATAAAATTTATAAAATTTATAAAATTTATAAAATTTATAAAATTTATAAAATTTATAAAATTTATAAAATTTATAAAATTTATATAATTTATAAAATTTATAAAATTTATAAAATTTATAAAATTTATAAAATTTATAAAATTTATAAAATTTATAAAATTTATAAAATTTATAAAATTTATAAAATTCTTAAAATTTATAAAATTTACAGCAAAGGGTTAATCTTGACTAGGCCCATTCCGACATGCACAAACGCTTGATTGCCGCTTAAATGGGTGTAAAAACTAATCTCGTTACGCGTTCACCTAGTGAGAGACTGCGATTAAAGAAAAGTCAAGTATTTAGACGAGCTCTCCGCGGTGGACAGCGATCGGTTGCGGTTTTCCAAAGGAATCCGGGAACCATAAAAAGACGTTTGTTCTCGTGCCGACGACGACCGGTTCGAGCGGTGGCCGACGATGCCTTCGGGGCTTGAAGTCAATTGCTGGACACTCAGTTGCGGGGATTTATGTTCTTGAGTTTTTGATGGGCGCCGCCGCCAAGCTGTGAAAAGTTGGCCAAGTTGGGGGTGGGTTCGGGATCGTGGCATCGGATTTGGTGCGATTTATGGGTGCAGAAATTACTGGAAAATATGATGTTGGGTGCGATTATCGCGAAGGTGATAATTTGATATACTAGTTTTAACATAGATTTTTTCTTCCCATTTTCAGGTAAATCTATGTTCCAGTTCTGCGAAATCTCTAAGGTTTGAATTTATTGACTGTATTTTACTGTCTTTTTATTAAATGCAAGCTTAATAAAAGTGACTCATATTTTGGCTAAGTTCAAACAAATGTTTTCTTTCAATGTAATTTTCTTAATCTTGAATTTGAATTAAAAAATTACGCTAACTATTTGAAAATACCAGCCTAAAATCGAAGTCAACCAAGTCAACAAGTTTACAGCTCCCTTCAACGCGGCCTTCACCAAGGCTTCTTCCAAATTGCTTTGAAGTCCCACAAATACCGAGTGTGTGCGAGCCCTGTGATGGGTGCTAATGAAATCTCCAAATTATCATCTATCGCCACCCTAATTACCCTCATTCAACGAACCCTAAAATGAGAAACGCACGTGCAGTAGCAGACCGCCCTTCCCCTTAATCTTAGCGTTGAGACATCTGCCGCGGTGGAGGTCGAACAGTTTGAATTCGGACTTTATATCAACTCCCCTCGGAAAATAACCTAATTATCATGTTTTGATATAAACAAATGAGATTTCCTGCAGCACAACAACAAAAAAAAGCCGCACGTTTTAATAACCTCGCTAATCAAACCAGTTCACGACGAAGTTTAGACCGCCCAGTTTAGGGTACAGTACGAACTCGATGGTTTGACAAAGTTTTTAAAGTTTGACGAAGTTTTCGTAATAACCAAACTTACAAAAAAGAAAAGAAAAAAAGAGTTGAGTAAATTCTCCTTCAAAATTCGCGTTTTTTTATATGGCTTACTAGAGAAAATAATATAGTTTAACTCAAAACTGACGAATTCCTCGTCTCAGTGTCCTAATGCAAACAATGATCGAGCTGGAGCTGTCACAGCCCTGCGGAATATGTTGGCTGACATATCGTGCGGTCAGTCAAAAAACCCGGTTAGAAGTCGCAACAAAAAACATTTGCCAGAAAGTGACAGCAGATCGGATGCAAACAAACCCGCACTCTTGTTATAAAATTTCAATTTTTTTGTATGAAACGTTATACAGCTTCCAACTCCTCAACCTCTCAAACTGCGTTACGTCACAGAAAAAAAAATGATGGTAATATTCATCAGGAAATGGTGACAGATTTTGTGTCGAAAAAAATGATTAATTTTACCCCAGAAAATGATGAATTTTCATCAGTTTTTGATGAATATTCATCAGGTTCACATTTTTACACATTTCTTATGTAATATTACTCAAAACAAGTGGTAATATTCAACCTACCAAATTTTCAACATTCCAAAATTCTACTTTTTTTTCTGTGTAGTAAAAGATAATATATAGAATATAGCAACCAAAAAATTCAGCAAAAAAAGACATACACTTTTCCATAACCTTCACTTATTTGATGACCGACCTCTACCATCACAAGCTGGACCTTATCACGACACCTTAGGGAAGGCGACCTATGAAATGTTAACGTTAACCGTAACATGCTAACATTAAGTTAAGAACACAAAAAAAAATTGAATTTTGGAATGTTGAAAATTTGGTAGGTTGAATATTACCTCTTTATTTGTGTAATATTACATAAAAAATGTGTAAAAATGTGAACCTGATGAATATTCATCAAAAACTGATGGAAATTCATCATTTTCTGGGCTAAAATTTATCATTTATTTTGCCACAAAATCTGTCACCATTTCCTGATGAATATTACCATCATTTTTTTCTGTGAAATAGCCACTGTACGACAAAGTCGCCAATTCTCTTCCTTTCAAGCCAGAAGCGTACTTCTGGACCGATTCGATGATTACGCTGTGCCAGATCAAGTCGCCGCCCTCGAGATGGAAGACATTCGTCGCGAACAGGGTTTCTGAGATTCAGCATCTCACTCGAGGCGGAATTTGGAATCACGTCCCAGGAACCGAGAACCCGGCTGACATAATCTCCCGCGGGATGACGCCAGCCCAGTTGCAGTACCAATCTCTCTGGTTCCATGGACCCTGCTGGTTAAAGCTGGACAAAGCGAACTGGCCACACGTTGAGCAAATCCGTGAAGAAGATCTCGACGCATCGCTCCTCGAAGAACGCAGCGTTGCTGCAGTGTTGCCAACGATCGAACCGAGTCACATCTTCAGCCTGAACTCGTCGCTCACACGTCTAGTACGTGGTGTTGCGTACGGTATTCGATTCCGCCACAACGCGAAGCAGGCTCACCAAAATTCGAAAAAGCTCGGACCGATCACAAGTGAGGAGTACGAGGATGCACTGAAGCGGTTGGTGCGCATCGCACAGCAGGAATGCTTTCAACAAGAGATCGCTGACCTGAAAAGAGGTCATCAAGTGCAGGACAACTCGAGGATTGCTGCACTGAACCCACAGTTGGTAGATGGTCTACTCTGTGTTGGCGGCCGGCTGCAGAACGCCAATGTCTCAGCGAGCCGAAAACATCCGTACATCCTGGATCATCGCCATCCTTTCACCGAGACTGTTATCGCTGACTACCACGTGAACCTGTACCACGCTGGACAGCAACTGCTGCTGTCAGCTTTGCGCGGAAGGTTTTGGCCGACTAGCGCCAGGAACGTGGTGCGCAAGGTGATTCATTCGTGCGTAAGCTGCTTTCGAGCTAGACCACGTGTCCAGAACCAACTGATGGCGGACCTCCCGCCCGAGCGAGTCAACCCTTGTTTCGCATTCCAAAGAGTTGGCGTTGACTATTGTGGTCCCTTCTATCTGGTTCACGGTCTGCGCCGTGGATCTCCGGTGAAATGTTTCGTCGCTATTTTTGTTTGCCTCGTCACTAAAGCGGTACACCTGGAGTTGGTGGCAAACCTGACCACAGAAGCGTTTCTAGCAGCACTCAAGAGATTCTCAGCCCGCCGCGGTAAACCCAAACTGATTAAGTGCGACAACGCAACAAACTTCGTGGGGGCTTCGAGAGAATTGAAGGAGCTGCACAGACTGTTCCTGAACCAAGAGTTCCAAGCGAGGGTGGTCGCGCAGACAGCAGCAGACCGCATTGAGTTCCAGTTCATCCCGGCGCGCACCCCGAACTTCGGTGGACTGTGGGAGTCCGCCGTAAAGTCGTTCAAGACGCTGCTGAAACGAACCGTTGGAGCTTGCAAGCTGTTCTACGACGAGATGCAGACAATCCTGACCCAAATCGAAGCGATCTTAAATTCAAGACCTCTGACCCCACTAAGCAACGACCCGAACGACTTTGAGGCCCTGACACCGGGACATTTCCTCATTCATCGTCCACTCGTGGCCATCCCAGAACCAGATCTGGATGGCATTCCGGAAAACCGACTTTCAGCGTGGCAAGCAGTTCAGCACTATGTGCAAACCCTGTGGAAGACGTGGACAACTCAATACCTCTCCGATCTCCACAATCGGACCAAATGGACCCAGCAGAAGGACAACATACGAGTCGGCACGATGGTGGTTTTGATGTGCGAAAACATCCCACCACTGAAGTGGCCCCTGGCACGTGTCACCGAGGTGCACCCAGGACAAGACGGACGTGTCCGAGTTGTCACCGTTCGAACTAAGGACGGCACATTCAAGCGAGGCGTATCTAAGATCTGCGTCCTCCCAATACGCGACAACACCGTACCATCTTCGCAGCAAGGGGGAGAACTAGCTTCTCCTCCACCGGCGGAGGCCGGGAGGCCTCCGCACTCCCAGTTAAGTTGTGTATTATTTCTCCATTCAAAAAGCTAACCGAGTTCTTTTTTGCCAGTCGTTCACGCCCACGCCCCCTCTGGTCCGTCCAAACCAGACCCGGCGAAGTCACGCAAGTCCAGTTGTCTCGTCCAAATGAGGTAAAAATGTGTCGTTTCGGTGTTGGTTGCATGCATGTTGCATTAAGGAGTAGCTACGCGCTACAGTCAGGTCATGGGTTAAGAAGAAAGGACGCCAAGCGTCAACGGTAGCCACAAGGGCACCCCACAGTCGGTATCGGAACTAAAAGCCACCCCCACCATTTGCTACTTTGAGGTACGATCGAATCTTCGACGGCGAGCCGAGACGGAGTGTACAATCCGTTCTCGAGGTCCGTGCAGCGGTCGTCAGCGAATCTGATCAATTCGCCAGGCGGTCACAACGCAGAACCTACGCAACAGAAGCCAGCAAGTCAACGGTCTACCAGCGAAGCACCAAGAAGTACGAGTTCCGAACCACACCAGCAGTAAGCAGAGCGTCGACGTCCGAGGACGTCCGCGGAGGCCACGGACGGTGGTCTCCGCAAACCAGGCAAGTCGTTTTATGTTGTGATTATAAAGGTAAAAAAGCACCCTCTCATTTCTGAGATAGCACGGCACGAAATGCGCGGATCAGCCCGCGTCACGAACCACGGCACTACGCCCCCGCAAGTAGCACACAATCTGAGCCGAGAGAGCAGTGCATCAGTTCGGTTGGAGCAGTCTAACCCCAGCAAGTACACCGCAGCAGTACAACCAGTCCCGAAGCGGTTACGCGTCGCAGCACGAGAACGCCAAGAAGAGCACCAGAAGAAGAAGAGAACAACAGCATCGAATCCCAACAGCAGCGCACACGATTACGATCGTCAAGATCCAGCAGCATGATCAGCATTGCGGTCAACAGTCGGCGTCGAAGCATGTACGAGCACGAGCAGCATACAGCGAGCAGCAGCATAATCCAGGTCGAAGTAGGCGGTCGGTGCAGCAGTCCAGTCAAGCGATGAGGTGTCCGTACGTGCGATTTGCAGCAGTCCGAGAGCAGAAGAAGACTGAGCCAATCTACAGTCCAGATAACAAAAGAACCCGTATCGTCCACAGAAGAACAATCTATGTACTCGTCCCAATCTTGACCCTGATTCTTTTGTGTTAGTATATAAGCCGATCGTGTTATAGTAGAAAGTAGGAATCAAAACAAAATTAGTGATAAGCTATCGAAGAGATCTCCCAGGATAGCTGTAGGAGGAAGAGAGAGAGAGTAGATGTTTTGAAACCTGGGAGCTTTCAAGGCGGCCGGTTATGTTGAAGCGAGTTAGGAGATAAATTTGTAAACCCTTTGAAACCCTTATTCCCCTTGCCCAAGCAGTACCTTCTCGCATCAGAGATCAGTTGTGATCTCTGATGCGAGAAGGTACTGCTTGGGCAAGGGGAATAAGGGTTTCAAAGGGTTTACAAATTTATCTCCTAACTCGCTTCAACAGCCACTGAATCCACTTTGTAGATACGGGCACGATACTCTCCATGGGTCATGAATAAAAAAAAATACTTCAAATATTTGATTTATAAAAAAAAAAAACTTTACCAAAACTGAGGCATATTTCCCCAAAATTTAGTTACCTTTTCCCAAATCTGAATTTTCCATCGCCTTCGAATAAATTTGATCAGATTTCATGATAACTAGATAATTTGAGAGCATTTTAATCAAAGTTATTGAAGTTTGTGCTAAATTTACCCAAATTTTATTTTATTTCTGCATAAATTAAAGTAAAAATTAAATGTGATTTCGTCAAAATTAGCTCAGGAATGAGTTTTGAGGCCATCGTCAGATTTGTGTGGGTTTAACTAAGTTTTTTGGTTACCTCTTAGTGAAATTCTGACGTAAATCTCGTTTTTGACTCGTTTCTTAGTTTTTGACATAACTGAGTAATTTTGAATGTGCGTGTGAGTGAATTTCATAAATTAACGAATCAACTTAAAACTTTACCTGTTTTACTCAATGCTTTTTCTTAGAGCTGAGTAATTTTTACTGAAGTTTTCTATGAATTTTCAGTTTAGTCAAAGTTTAGCCGAATGGTACAGTTTCTTATGAAGTCAATTATGGAGTTTTTTTTATTTTCGATCGTTTAGATTTTTTTTAGAAATGGAGGTATGAGAAAGGTTGATTCAATACATACAGTATGTCAAAAAAGTATTTACACCCCTTGGGCACTATGCACATTTTGTGATGAAACATGTAAAAAATTTAAAGTTTGACAAGAACCTAGTACTACGTTTTGTTCAGAAACTCATGCCAAACATTTTGCTACAAAAAGCTCATGAAAAGATGATTTCTATAAAAAGTTTTATAACAAATACTATTACGAAAATAAAAAAGGTGCAAAAAAAGTTTGTACACCTTTCGAAAAATTAACATAAATAATGTTATTTGTTGACAAATCACCATAAATCCAGTCTCCCAACTCCAAATAGGCATCCTTGACTGATTAAAAAAATAATTTGGATTGAATATAAAGTTTACTTACTACTTAGTATAAAAGTTTATATAACTCTGGAAATTCTATATAAAACTTATCTAAACTTGATTTTGCAAACTTTTAATTCAACTATATGTCAATATATTACCATAGAATTGCTAAATAAACATTTTGGAGAGGGTATAACACCGTTTTGGGGGTATTTGTATCGATAGAATAGATTTTTCGTTGGAATTTCGTACCAACCCGGAATTACGTCGTAGGAAAATCCGCCGGCATCCGAACCGGTCCACGATTCACAAGTCAACCTATGTGGAATCGGAAAGGGCATAAAATTTCCGATCTTTTGATACCCATACATCCAGGTTTTCTATAAAACCCACGTTTTTAAATACCTGGGCAAAAAGTAAGTTTGATCCACGAGAACAAAAATTACGAAATTCCATACATTTTGGAAGGTTGCTCAAACGAAACCATAACAACGTTTTTGCTTAGGTATTTAAAAACGTGGGTTTTATAGAAAACCTGGATGTATGGGTATCAAAAGATCGGAAATTTTATGCCCTTTCTGATGCCACATAGGTTGACTTGTGAATTGTGGACCGGTTCAGATGCCGGCGGATTTTCCGACGACGTAATTCCGGGTTTGTACGAAATTCCAACGAAAAATCTATTCTATCGATACAAATACCCCCAAAACGGTGTTATACCCTCTCCAAAATGTTTATTTAGCAATTCTATGGTAATATATTGACATATAGTTGAATTAAAAGTTTGCAAAATCAAGTTTAGATAAGTTTTATATAGAATTTCCAGAGTTATATAAACTTTTATACTAAGTAGTAAGTAAACTTTATATTCAATCCAAATTATTTTTTAATCAGTCAAGGATGCCTATTTGGAGTTGGGAGACTGGATTTATGGTGATTTGTCAACAAATAACATTATTTATGTTAATTTTTCGAAAGGTGTACAAACTTTTTGCACCTTTTTATTTTCGTAATAGTATTTGTTATAAAACTTTTATAGAAATCATCTTTTCATGAGCTTTTTGTAGCAAAATGTTTGGCATGAGTTTCTGAACAAAACGTAGTACTAGGTTCTTGTCAAACTTTAAATTTTTTACATGTTTCATCACAAAATGTGCATAGTGCCCAAGGGGTGTAAATACTTTTTTGACATACTGTATGAGTTATGATCTAAATTTACTTTTTTTTTGTTAAATTAATGTTTTTACAGTACATTGCTGCATTTTTTCCTAATCAATTCGGAACGATTTACAAAAATTAACAACCAACTCAAAATAAGCTTTTCCCTTACACACATATCGAAAATTACACACTGTTACCAGATGAACTCTGAAATTTACTCGCTTATTCTGTATTAGGTTTTACGCCGTGAAGTCATTTGACAGCTCGAGTGCACGAAGACCATGTACGTCGATTGTCGACGAATTTTCCCGAACAAAATCGACGACCGCATCGAACTGTGCCAAGTCCATGTAAACAGTGCACTCCTTCTAACCTTCAAATCGAGTCGGCGTAAAACCTAATTATTTTCACTATGATCCTATCATTAATGTGTTTTTGAAGAATTCTTTTAACTCATTTTTGGGTGAAATTCACACGTATGAGCGAGTGAAAATCACCCAGAGTTAAGTGGAATTTATCCAAAAGTGAGTGAAATTTACTCAAAATTGAACTAAAAAAAAGTATTCCAAACATTTACTGAGTATGTTTTGACGGTTTTGAAGAAATTTTAGAAATAAAAAAATCGAAATGAGTTACTTAAAATTAGCGTGTAAGAAAGATTAGTGATGCCAAATTCTATCATATCCTTGGAGATTCCATCCCAATATTGGCTGAAAATTCATATCGAAAAAAGTGATTTTTCTGTTTACCTTTTTTTGCTTTTTTTCTTTTGGTCGATCAAACAGTGCGCCCGTACACTGTGAATCGGCATTACACATTTTTCAGTTTTTTTTACACATTTGCATGGGACTTTTGAGTTTAACCAGGATAACACACTTCGTGTTACCAAAGTAATATGAATAATACTGATTCTGAGTGTTTGTTATCTGAACTTCCAAGATGGCGGCTTCTTCGCTACCCCCTGGTTTTTTTATTGTCATTTGAAAAATACACGATGACACAGTACACGCACATTCATGATCATTCAATTTTCGTCAAAACTGAACATACTCCGAAATGAGTACATGGAGCATATGTCAGATTTTAATTAATTTCACTCAGAGTGCTACGAAAATTGCGTGAAACACATCAGATTTGAGGAAATATAACTCAAGTCTGACAGATGCCCTAGCTACTCATATCCGAGTAGGTTTGGCTTCGACGAAAATTGAGTGATCTTGACTGTGCGTGATTTGAATTTGAAAGCAAGTTGACAGATCAAAAACTTTCAAACAAAGAGCTGTCAAACAAACGCGGTTTCCCTGTGAAAAGATTGCGTGTGAAGATGTTAGCACCCCTATCATTATAATCGCGGGACCACCATAAAACGATTCGTTAGTCGAGGGTGCAATTATTAAAAAAGGGAGAAAAAAAAAAAAAAACACATTATTAAAACATGCTCGACCATTATAAAATTTTATTAACAACACACACACGAACGAACAAAACACGACTCACACGCACATTATGTGCGCGGCATGGAAACAGATACAGAGGTGCCAAACTATGACTAAACTCGAGTATTAAACGACCTGGATTTCGACCCAAACATAACCTATTTTTTTGGGCTGCGCTCGGTCTTCGCGTGGACATTTAAAGGTTAGGTTTGAGAAACTGGTGCGAGGTTATACGCATCGCTCGTAATTTGGAGTGTGTTGTCTAGTCATATCTCCAGTGGTCTGACTAGGGCCTTTTTGTGGGGGAGGTAGGGTAAATATTATGTTTTTGATTGTGCGGGTTATGCGGTAGATGAGTTGCGTTTTTGGAAATTTTCGCCGTGAAAATGACTTGTGAAATATGCGTAGAGGAAGGAACCTTTGAGTTGATTGGATTGGTGCTGAATTTGGAACTCTTTCTTAGTGTTTTAGTCATATTTATTTAGTCAATCTGTTAAAATCGAATCTACTCAGAAATGAGTAAACAAGCATCTGTCAGATTTGTGTTTATTCAGAATTAAACGAAAATTGAGTGAATTTCATCCAGATCCAGATCTAGTCTAGATCTGAGTTATTCAAATCTGTCAGATGGCCAATTTACTACTTACTGAGTAATTTTGGTTTTGAAGAAAACTGAGTGATTTTAAATCAAGCAAAGTCGAAACAAACAGTCCATCCTGGTTGTTCTTTTTGACATTTATCACAATATTCACAGAATTGCTTCTTGACAGAAGTATTTTGTTTATGTTTACTGCTGTAACTTGTTGTGCTTTTTGTTATTGTTTACATTTTGCTGGAGGAACTGTTTGATGTAGGTATGAAAACTTTATCTATAAGACGTCTTTTTAAAAACGATATTTTTTAGATATTTTTCTAAATGTCTGTATCTATCTTGAGGTTTTTCACAAAAAACAGCATTCCAGCCGAAAAAGAACCTCGGCAAACACCACAAATGCCACATCCAGAGTCATGGTCAATTACTGTCAGCCTCAGAAGGAAAACATACAACGTGTCTCGCTCGGTTCCTCATTCCTCACTTTTATTTATCTTTCAATCAGTTGTAAATGTTGCCATTTTTGTGGTTAAACCACACGTCACGTGTTTCGCCCCCACACCGCTGTCAGGTTCAAGACACGTTGGTCGACCGCGAAAATTGACACCTTCCAAAGTTTTTGAATATTTCGGTGTTTGTTACTTTATATACAGTCACAGACACACGGACATGAGTTTAGGGCGACTCGAAACTCGAAATTGATTTTGACAGTGGCATATGCTTGTCTGTGAACCGCGTATTTACCCGCAAATGAGGAGAGACATCTGTTCAAGTACTTTGCAGCTTGTTTGCACGTAGGTGTCGCTGCTTGCCGGCTAATGTTAGGTCAAATTTTGACAGACGACCACGGTACCGGTATGAGGTGAATGTAAACAAACACGAGTCGAAATATCCGCGTGCTCATGGAATTTACAGTGCGTCCTACGTCATTTCGTAACGCACCTGTTCTGTCAGATAGATTAGGTAATCGATCTGTGGATTTAACTAGAAATTTTAAACTTTGGAGGAAACCCTGATCCTCTGAAGTGGTTAGAAGCTGAACGATGATCCGAATCTTAATCATTCCATTGTCCACCGACAGATGTCACACCGCTGGGGTCCGATCTCAACTTCCAGATCGTTAGCGATCGGTGCCACATCTCATAGCCCGACGACGCGACGTTCTGAGATCTTGGCGAATGCGCCACTCCAAGTTATTTCCAACTTATCAATAGTTATTTATTATTGCGATCGTCGGTTGTTTGTTGTACTCAGCGGTTTTTACTGCCAATTAAACGTACATTGAGTCAGACGAAGTTTACGTAATGATGATCTAGCCGGAGAGAGGGGAGCGATCGCGTCTGGTCGATCCGACGATCATCACCGCACAGGATGTGTCTTCCATGGTGGTTGTGAGGAATGTTCTCCTCTCCGTTGATTGGTGTGTGAGACCGTCGCAAGGTTGAAGTTTACTTTCGATTGGCACACACAGTCATTCGTAACAACACGTGAGTCAAGTGCAAGGTGAAATAGCTGCTCGCTGACGGCGGTGATGTTTTGAATTAATTGTATTCGAGATGACTGTATTTATAACTGGCTTGCGTTTCCGTCCCCTTCGTCACCCCACCTGTGTGTACGTGTTTGATTTATTACGGTGACAGGCTGTCACAGCTGAATTGACTCTGTGGTAGCCGGTTGGGCGGAAACTGAAGCTACTTTTTGCGACGTTGGAAGAAAACAGCAGTCGCTAAAGTAGCTTAATTGACTGTTGACAGTGGGTGACAAAATTGACAGAGTTCATTTGAGTTTTCACGTTATCATGTACTTACCAGAATACTGCAACATTTATATACTTGTACTTACCAGAATACCGGAACATTGACTCAGATAAGTCAATGAAAGCTTCTAGGTACTTGATTCTCACGTCCGTAATAGAGAAGCACATTCGCCTGAACTCGTTTCAACCACAGACAACAGACGTTTTGGCTCGATTCTTACCTTGTGTAAATCATTGCAGCGGTTTTTTAGTTGTGGCAATCCGTTTGTGGCGCTGCAGTCGCTTTGCTCTGACACATTGCCCGCTGTCAAAATATCGCTTTCCGCGTACTGTCATTTTCGTTTCGCCATAATTTTCGCGCTTGCAGCTGCTCGAGAAATGTGAGGCAACCAAAGTGGCCAACCTGGTTCCTGGACCGATTTTAGCACCGACGGTTGGAGGATCGCTTGAACTGGATATCCGGTGGGAGAAACTGACGTGCCGGGGGGAACATTCGAGATGACGACGAGGGTTCGCCGGAAGTGTCGGCACTAGAAAATGGTGTGGGTTTCGAGGGCGTTGAAGGGGTTGGTGTCTTGGAGGTGAGGGGTGAGATGATCGTGGTAGCTGGTTTGACGGTTCCGGAGATACTCTTCGGAATGCGGTCGTTCGGGCCAAAACGTTTACGAGGTTGGCCGCGATAGTAGCTCTTGCTGACGGCGCCGATGACTTTCACACTTTGTCGTTTCATAACGTGCTGTTTCTCCATCTTCGACAGTTCCGGATTGTTTCATTTCTGGTCCGGAACCATATTTTCTCCTCTAAGAAACGCTTGCCCATACTCCCGATTTCCACCGGGTCTCCTTCTCCTTTTCGCTCTCTTCTTTTAGTTTTGTTTATAAACATAACCAGCAAGAATTTGACAGCCTCAAGCGCGGTCTTGGGTGCTGTTTTTAAAAAAAGCATCAGGCTAGACTCTTTTTTATTATCGATAATTAAATGGAAAAAATACATCCATATGCTCGTAAATCGCGTTGATTAATTATTTAAGTAGATTTACTATAGCATAAAAACATAATCTTTACCTATTTACACGAGTATTTACATATTTTTTCGAAAAATTGAAATAATATATTTTTTATATATTTCTGGGTGATGCATTTTCAAACACACCTTCTCAGAAAACTATCATGGCTGCTTTAGAGAGTGGCAATAGGCTAACAGATGGCGCTAGTAGATTAGCAGGAGGAGGCAGCCATGTTTTTACACAAGATTTTTAAATTATTTTGTTCTAGCCGCTACGTCTGTTGTCTGTGTTTCAACTACTGTCATCAACTGGCTTTTTCATCCAAACAAGCAGTTAACCTCGAAAAGCAGTCGTTTGGCACTGTCCAACCCAATGTTACTCCAAACCAACTAGCCACCACCAAGTTTTATTGAGGTTTTATTGTAGCATCTTGATTGCTTAATAGTTTTATTTGGGCATTTACCGCAACCAACAAGCAAGAGCTAATAAATAGGTTCTAACAGGGTTTTATGCCTCGGACATAAAACCGGGTGGAAATAAAAGCCGACTGGCTTTCAATAAGGTTTTATGACAGTTTTAATAGAGGCTTGAAAACCAGATGGCAATGCCATGCTAAACGGTTTTATCGCATGCTTTGTTAAAACCTAGGGTGTTGTAGCTGTCAAGTGCCATTAGGCATGTAAAAAGCTCACTTAAAACCATAAGCTCCTAAAAGAGCATTTATCGCGGCCAAATAGCAGTGCATAAATATGGCGCTAAACGCGTGCTCTGATTGAATATGATTGACCGCCATCTTGATTGAAAGAAATAGAAAACTGAAAAATTTGATTTAAATTTGATGAAAACCCTCATTTATGCGGAATTTCTGATATGATTAATATAGCGATAGATGTTTAAAAATATTTTGAACATTTCTTTCAAAGAATTGCAATAACATATTTTTTAACATTAAACACTATGATTACAAAATATTGATTTTTGATGAAGCGAGTTGAAGTTTTTGGCTCTATCTCCCCTACATTTATCGATAAATTGCGAAATATGCTTTCAAATTATTTGGATTACCTCTAATATCTATTATTTATCATCGCCATTTTTGACAACCATCTCCATAATTTCATTTGGCAAGACGAAGGCTTATTTTTGCCAAAATAAAACCTATTTGGCATAAGACGTTTGAAGACGTATGAAATGTCATTTTTCCATAACTCCTGACTAGGTTTTAACAAAGGTTTTATCAAGGCTTTGAGGATGTTGTTAGGATTTAGTTGTAAAGCCTTGAACTCCTATGTAGGTTTTATAAATAGGCCGTAACAACCTTTTGCGGAGGTCCTTTTGGGTTTTAAGTGGGGTTTATCAAGGTTCTGGGGAGTTTGTTACGACTAAGTGGTTTTAATGTTGGTTTTGGCTGATAGGTTTTATAGCGGTTGTGACAACTTTGATAAAGCCTAAAATGTTACTTGGGAAACAATGTCCCCATATCTCGCCACCTGATACGACCAAGTGGCACCGATTCGCGCTAAATTCCCTCCGTCCTGGCGAGCTCCAGGTGATGAATTCTTATCGCGATAAATAAAATACCCATAGAATAAAATAAATCAACGGAACCGGCTGCTGCTGCTGTTGGTCAACTTCGCCAGCTTCAACAGCCTAAGAATTGCAGCAGCGTAGAGAACCGGTGAAAACCTGTCCTCAACTGGGGCCAATCGATGAGCGCGGAATGTGGCAATTGTCCTTTCAACAACGACTTGGAGGTATTTACCTCAACCCTTTCAGGGAGCATCTGTTGCGGTCCCACTAGAGAATTCTCGACCAGGCAGCCGAATTATTTATTTGCTCGTTTTTTCCTGGAATATTTATTGTTATTTTTGCGAAGCTCGTTGGTTGAATTTTAATCAACTCGCTATCAAATGGTACTCCCGAGACTCTACCTTAATCTGATGTCGTCACCCTAACCGACAATGTGACATTAAGTATAATTTATCGATGGGCAGCATCATAGAATTTCAAGCGTTGGACTCCTTTCGGATCGTTCAACCGTTCAAAATTAATTGTAAAATAATGACAAAAATAGTTCTCGGGCTTCCAAAAACCCCCACCAGATGTCACGCGACCCGTTCAAAAATACCACAAAAAGAAAGAAAAATACGACACTTTTATGTTATCAACGCATGGTATCTCCGAGGGTAGCATTTTTGCACATTCCGACTGAAAAAGGGCATCCAACGTTTTTTTCTCCTCAACATAACCTCCAAAAGGAGCACCAGAGTTGTGCAGTGCAAGTTGATACGATGCTTTATGAATGGGACGACACGGTCGGTCAGTGAGAAACGCGTTGGATGCTGAAGCAAAAAAAGGAGCTACGTGCCAATCGGTGTTGGAAAGAGATGAAAGGCAAAACAAAACAATTTTCATTCAAGAAATTCCTGTTGGGAGGCAGAACGTGTCGTGTGTGGTAGTGCTGGAAAGATGGATGGAGTGTTAATCTGTAAGTTGAAGAGTTGGAGCAGAATCGAAAACTTGAAACTGTAACAGAAACTGAAACAGAAACTGAAACAGAAGCAGAAGCAGAAGCAGAAACTGAAACAGAAACAGAAACAGAAACTGAAACAGAAACTGAAACTGAAACAGAAGCTGAAACAGAAACTGAATCAGAAACTGAAACAGAAACTAAAACAGAAACAAATTGACAGTTAAACAGATTGACAGTTTGACAGATTGACAGCACTACACTACACTTTTACAGAAACACCTTTTCACTTCAAATGATTGTGAATTGTGGCAAGGAGTACCATGATGTCTACGTCCGTCATAGAGAAGTAGTACTCGGATTTATAGCATAATCGTTAACATGGCTGGAAATGCCTTAAAATTGCATCCACTTCACTTCCTTCAACATCACATTTTTTCTGCAACAAAGCAGCGTGTTTTTCGCGGCTCCTTCTGACCACCATGAAAAATTCAATTTGGTTTTTAATTTATTTATTCTCTTATCCAGCGACGCACGCAGCACTGACAGGCTGCCATCCTCCAGCTACTCTTAAAAAAAGATGGCAGCAGCTTCTCATTTCGGACATAGACCTCGGGAAGCCAATCTGCGTCGTCGTCGTTGAGGGATAATTAAATTTCATTGCCCAGCTGCGTTGGAGTTTCTGTAAAGTTGAAAGCTCGAAAATGATTACATTCCCCTCCTACTCTAGGAAACGGGGAATCCTCCGTCCAATCCAAGGCCAGCGCCTTCCGAAGTCCAGGTGGTCTACCGTGTTACAGTTGACGAGCTGTCCCGAGTTTCGCTCAAACAAACCACTTCAATTAGCCGCGTGCGGCATTATGATTCATCCCTAATCGATTTTATTAAATCGCCGCCGACGATCACAACAAATCATAACGTTTCCAAAGGGGAGGCAGACCGACTGATCTAATGAAAGCAATCATCGACTGGGTACACCGCGATCTACGCCGATCAATAGAGCTCTGGGGGTTCCGACTCAATCTGCATACTTTGTGCTGGTTGGTGGTTCGGGGGTTTTTGAGCACGACCACAATGCTGCCCTTTGTCGAGATGATGTCTAATTTCTCGCGAGATCAACCGGGCCAAGATACGATTCTCGCGGATTTCCAAATCCATTCAGCGCGGCGATCGGAATCGGATTATCGTGGGCCGCAACAATCCACTTATTATTGTGTGTTGTACGGACTATTATGATCGCCGTCGTCGTCGTCGTGTGCCATACTGCTTGTCGGATCTTCGACGGGTTGAAAAGGCTTTTCAGCGATTTTGAAAAACACGCTGAATCATGCCAACCGCAGGTTTAGAGAACGTCCTAGGGTAAACACTTGACGCGGGTTAGATCCGGGAGGTACTCGGAATTGTCACAACAATGAGGTTATGTATTGTGTACGTAAAGTGCGCTATTGACAACCCTTTTTTGGGTAGACACTTGCTTTCAAAAGAACAACACTACTCTTCGACGAGCTTTGGCTAAGTTGACAGCTAGCTACTTGACTGTTTTGACAGCAACAAACCATAATCCCATGCAGCAAAAGTGCTTAAAACACAAAAACTGCTCATTTTTACGCAAGCGTGCACAGGTGACAGTTCAAAGGGTTCTCGCTCTGCGGTGCAGGGTGATGCTTGAGTTGGTTAATTGCTGCAAACACCGGCGTCGTTGCCGCCGGTGTATCTAATCAGTCATAATTGAATTGTTTTAGCGATAGAGAGACGCGAAGGGCGACCTTCAAAACCAGCGCTCGGAAACCCTAGAATTATGCACAATTAGACGCGATCAAACACACGTGTGTGTGTGTGTATAGGATCGGTTTTGTCCGACAGATTTATCGCACTTGTTTGCAAGTGACAGCAGCGTAATGCAGTTGCGCGAGTTAGTCACGGTGCAGTTGGTTGATAGCTTTGAAAAGACAGTATCTTTACACTCCGATTGATAATTGCTTAATTGTGCTCTGAGCAGAACTGGGTGAAGTGCACATAGTGCAACAATAAACCCCTCGGGAATTTATTTACGTAAATTTATAAACAAATATTAATTCAAATCGAATCATTCAGTGATAACAAAATGACAAGTGTCACCTGGGTTTAAAAACTTAAATTGACTAGGTCACAAAACTGCAATAATTATAAGCTATCATGAGTCTATTTCTATACACCCAAACGTCGAAAGCAGCATAAAGTGACAAGTTTAAAAATAGCGCATCTATTGACAGTTTAAAATATTTGGTTCGATTTGCTTTGAATGTATCCAGGTTTTTAAGCGAAGATGGCGTTCGAATGTTGAACGTCCGAAATGTCAAAATCGCGCAGTAGCACCAACATTAGAAAAAAAAATGCGGCTGTCATGCCATGGCACACTTTTTTCGTAATGTTGGTACCACTGCGTGATTTTGACATTTCGGGCGTTCACCATTCAAACGCCATTTTCGCTTAAAAAGCTGGATTGGTGATTACAGGAGAAATCCACATAACACAGATCTGTGTAAAAAAATTACACAGATTGTTGAATATGTTCAAGCTGTCAAAACTGTGTTGTTTGATAACACAGATCTGTGTAAAAAGTTACACAGATTCTCGATTAGCTTTCGTTTCAAATCTGGGTAAAAACCCGTAAAAGTTAAGATGGCGACTTTAATGCAGTTCTGAGAACTTGGTAAGTTTTTTCTCGTGATTTTTTCAATGAAGTATTGTTAAATTGTCTTCGATGTCCTCCTTAGTGTGCTGCTACAGCGCCAATCTCGCCCGCTGCGAAACCATCCGCACCAGTTATCCAGAGGAAGTGTTCCGGATACAACACGCCTTATGCCTCATCGAAAAGAAAAAGTGGCAGAAGGGCCAAATAATATTGTTTTTATATTTTTAAATAAATTTATTAAGCATAAATCCTCATACTTGAGCTAATTAATAACGCCTTACTTACTTTATAATTAAAAGTATATCCAGAAGCAATTCAAAACACCTGTAAAATTTCTACCAAGTTTCTGTGTAAAATTTTACACAGAATCTTGGTAATATTTTACCTAGTGGCAAACAAACACTTTGACAGCTCTGAGTGCGGCACTCAGTGCGGGACTAGCCCTCAAACGAACGTACCAACAGATTCAGTGTATTACCGGTTTTGGGCAATCTGTGTCAAATTTTACACAGATCTGTGTTATGTGGATTTTGCGTGTAGTAGGCGTTTGAACTTTCACTCCATATTTTATTTTTGTTGTTTCTTGTTGCTACTGACGTCTGATTTAAGGTGGTATTGCACTTCATCAAACCGTATGTAAAACATGTTTTATGTTTGATTGTTAGCGATCCTTCGTTGTAGCTCTGATGATATAGAAGGTGATGCAAATGACGGATATCATAAATTCTATTCACGTGCTGTAACAATTTTCATCAGCGTGCTCACTGCAGGGTTGCCAGATTTTCAGAAATGATTAAATATCGATACTTGAAATGTTTTATGAAATATTTTTATGGCGCCTTTTTACAGCACATAAAATGAAAGTAGAATCCAGTGCAATCTGTCAAATCTCGCATCTGTCAAATCAGTGACACACCATTACTTGCATTAAATCATGCTGTCAAATGTCTTTGCAAAAAACCTCGCACCAACACTTTAATTTCCACACAATCCAACGGTGTCCAGCCACTATCTCAACGCAACATTATCGTGCCCAATCAGTTTGCGACAAATCTATGCTCCATTCCATCTATCCGTGTGCCACACAGCATATCTAGCCGCAATCAGGACCGTGAGTTTGATATTCAAATTAGGCTCTCGTCTACCCTACAACGTGAGGCTGATGTTTGCTCAGAAAGATTTTTGTGCGTGTAACCGAACTGATTTTATCGGACACTCAAAAATAAACACACGTAGATGCTACGCGAAAAATCACTTAACCCCAATTTTCCCCTCCATAGGTCCGTTTTACGTGACACACGTAAAAATAATGTGAAAGTGTACCGGCAAAAAAATACTTCACGTTGATGCTACGTGAAAAACCTTATAGTATTTTTCCACTAGGTTTATTCATGTAGCTTTGATGTGTTTTGAAATGTAACTCCAACGAACCCACTCGAGTGCGCCAAATTTCTACGTGATTATTTTAGTATGAAAATTGACGGCGTACGGTGAAGACCTGCTGCCGGACTGTTCCAGTAAATTTTCTTTAAAAATGAAAAAAGTTGGTAAGTAATGTTATGTTTAATTTGGTTCTTTTTTGAATAATTGTTGTTATTTCAGAAACCGGTCTCTGGTAGAACAATTTCCTTTCCCTGTGGCCTCTGGAATTCGATCCGGTGCCAACATTATCGACCTGAAGGACTCCTAAAAGGCAATCCTGGTTTCTTCAGACGGAATGGCCATCAAGTTCGGTGCTACCGTGGCGACACCACCGGAACTGCCACGGACGTGGCATCGCCGGGTGTATCCTGGAGATGTGGTAATGGAGCTGGTGTTCGTTTTAAATCTGATAATCTACACCGGGTGCTTTGCGGTCATCCTCATGCCGGCCATGACAAGTTTGATGCCCTCGCGTGTGACGCTAAAGAGCAGGAGCAGCAGTTAAACGTAGTCCACAAGGCCAAAGAATCCACCAATCGTAGATCAACGGTGAGAAGACCAAGGTCAAGCCCATCGTCGTGGTATTTTTTGTTTGGAAGCATAATATAAGAAGTGATCTGCGTTGCATCGGTGAGATTGTTCTGAAATAAATTATGTATTGATAAATAGTTTGAATAAAATAATTTAAAACATAAGTGTACTTTCATTTTATTTACATTCGAAAAAAGAATTTAATAACCTCGGAAATAACCTCCTAAAACTAAAAAAAAATCATCTAACGTTTACTACAACAAACATGTACAAATCATCGGATGATTTATATAGCTTTTACGTGTGAAACACATAGAAACAACGTGAAATGATCTGGCCAAACAAATTTCATTTCTACTAGCGTCACCTCGTAGAAGTTACGTGAAAACTCTAGTGGAAAAATACCACATAGCTTTTCACGTAACTTCAATGTGAATGTTTTTTTGAGTGGACCATTTTGCCGGCGGTGACGTGCAACAGATTTTTACTTTATATCGCTTGAACATGATAAATTTTGTGCGGCGCTGATAAGGGAGGGGAAAGTCTGGGTACTTGAATGTAATGCAACGTAGTAAGGGGTTGAAATTTGCATTTTGGAGCAGTGACTGGGGGTTGATGGTTTCAGTGTGTAGCTTTAAGAGCGAGTTTTTCACCAATGTGTAACAGGTCGTATCGAGGTGCTCCGATTTGGATGAAACTTTCAGCGTTTGTTTGTCTATACATGAGATGAACTCATGCCAAATATGAGCCCTCTACGACAAAAGGAAGTGGGGTAAAACGGGCA
Source organism: Culex quinquefasciatus (assembly GCF_015732765.1). Lineage (NCBI taxonomy): Eukaryota > Metazoa > Arthropoda > Insecta > Diptera > Culicidae > Culex > Culex quinquefasciatus. The sequence continues at coordinate 38,816,818 of NC_051861.1, forward strand.
TTGAAGTTTGAGGTTCAAAAAACCTAAAAAATCTTAAAATTGCTCGCATTTCCGTAAAACTTCATCAATTCCAACTCTCTTAGATGCATTCGAAAGGTCTTTTGAAGCACTTCAAAATGTGCCATAGACATCCAGGATTGGTTCGACTTTTTCTCTTAGCTTTTGCAAATTTCTGTCAAAAATTGTTTTTTTAAACCTTAATATCTTTTTGCAACAGCCTCAAACACCCATACTCCCATAGGTCAAAAGATAGGTAATTACATGGACTATAAGCCTACGGTGTTAACTTTTTGGCCAATCGCAGTTTTTCTCATAGTTTCTCGATTTTTCTAGAACAAACATTTTACAACGTTAGTTTTTGCCCTGTAGGCCGCCATAGCGGCACTTTTTGGTCTCAATTTTGTCATATTCGGAATCCTCGGACAATTTCACGTAAGTTAGAAGTATTGGAGTTGAAAATTTGATTGGAAAAATTGCCATTTAGAATGAATTAAAATATTTTTTAACAATTTGTTGGATTAGGTGTAAAACAGGTTTTCGCCTACTTGATACAGCATTTGACGGTATTGATCACAGGGTAAATAAGATCGATTTCTTTTTTCAAAAATGTTTCATTTAATTATTTTTTAAATCAAATTTACAACTCCAATACTTCTAACTTACGTGAAATTGTCCGAGGATTCCGAATATGACAAAATTGAGACCAAAAAGTGCCGCTATGGCGGCCTGCAGGGCAAAAACTAACGTTGTAAAATGTTTGCTATAGAAAAATCTAAAAACTATGAGAAAAACTGCGATTGGCCAAAAAGTTAACACCGTAGGCTTATAGTCCATGTAATTACCTATCTTTTGACCGATGGGAGTATGAGTGTTGGAGGCTGTTGCAAAAAGATATAAAGGTTTAAAAAAAACAATTTTTGACAGTAATTTGCAAAAGCTAAGAGAAAAAGTCGAACCAATCCTGGATGTCTATAGCACATTTAGAAGTGCTTCAAAAGACCTTTCGAATGCATCTAAGAGAGTTGGAATTGATGAAGTTTTACGGAAATGCGAGCAATTTTAAGATTTTTTAGGTTTTTTGAACCTCAAACTTCAGTGCCCGTTTTACCCTACTTCCCTTTGTGGTAGAGAGCTCATATTTGACATGAGTTCATCTCATGCATAGACAAACAAACGCTGATAGTTTCATCCAAATCGGAGCAACTCGATACGACCTCTAGAACAAACCGAGCAATATTTACAAATACTGCCTCTTAAGTTGAACGCAACGCAGTTCTGGCCAAGTTCTGGCGTAGTTGAGTTGGTCTCAGTGAAAACAAACGCTATATTCAGCTAAACCATCAGTTTGAAATATTTTGAATATTATATGGAATTTACACGATAAAGAAAATCTCTTCCAAACTTTCAAAACAACATCAGTGTGCAAACGATGTTATTATAACTATATCTGTTTGAGGTGAAAAGTCATCGATTGTGATTGGACACTCAATAATATTTTAACTGAATGAATGTACATGGAAAAGAAAACTGAATAGATATAAAAAATAACTATATCTGTTATCATCTCTAGCATCACCAGATTGATTTGGGGTGTACCCCATTTGGCATAATGGACATTTGGCATAACGGGTTTTTAAGAAGGACGTTTGGCATAATTGGTCCAATACATCAGGGACGTTTGGCATAATGGACATTTGGCATAATGGACGTTTGGCATAATTGGTCCAATACATCAGGGACGTTTGGCATAATGGACATTTGGCATAATGGACGTTTGGCATAACTCGTTCAAAAACCATCAAGGACGTTTGGCATAATGGACATTTGGCATAATGGACGTTTGGCATAACTCGTTCAAAACCCATCTAAGACGTTTGGTATAATGGACGTTGGGCATAATTATTACTAAATTTTATTTTTGTTTTATTTTATAAGTACTTCTCATTTTTACGAATGAAAATGTATTGTTTATTTGCCTTTTTTATACAACTTTCAGAGATTCTATTAGTTTTTTCGAAAAGCTAGGTATCTCTTTATGTTTTCCCCAACAGTAAATTGTTTCCTTTTTGAATAATTCACAATAAATCTTTTTAATGAAATTTTGACATTTTTATTGAAAATTTAGTTTAAAGAAGGAAATATCTCTTGTTAGCTTTACATTTTCCCCTTTCAATATAATTAGCAATAATATTTTTTGAATAACATTTTCCCTTTTATATGAAATTCAACTTAATGATGAAAAAACCTCTTCAAATTTTGAGCTGTTATAATGCAATTTTCCCTTCTTTTGATCATAATTTAACTTGAAGAAGGAAAAATCTCTAAATAAATCCACAGTTCTAGATGACCGAGAGAATTATGCCCTCGAATTTCAAGAAAAAGTTCATCCTTCAAAACAAAAATTGTTGTCTACGGGAATTGAACCAAGAACCTTTAATAGAATAACTCAATAACTAAACTGTCTTGGCCACAACAGCTTGGTGACACAAGAGTAGTCAGATGTCGATGTATGACCCATGTTGCAATAAAGTTGTGTATGCAATTTTATCTTCTTGTTTTTATTTAAAACTAATCTTAAAGAAGAGAAAATTGTTTAAAAAATTAATTGCTAATTAAATTGATTTTTTGAATAGAGGTTGGTGAAAAACATAAAAATAATGCGATTGTCAAACATTTGAAGAGTGGCAAAATGTGAATCTTTAAAGATACCGTAAACTGGGGTGATTTTGATAGCCCGGGGTGACTTTGATAGGTTTTTCAAATGCCCGTCAAATTAGTATCTAAACATTTTGGAGAATTTTAAGTATGTAAGCATTAAGGGATAGCTTATTATCGAACATATATGCAAAAATGTGACTGTTACATTGGATGTATCAAAATTAGTGGCCAAATCAAATTTCTATCAATGTCACCTCGGGTTATCAAAGTCACCCCAGTTTACGGTACTTTTCCTTCTATAAGTTTAATTTTATATAAATGAAGGGAAAATTTCATAAACAAAGGCAATTGTCAAGTACCGTAAACTGGGGTCAATCGGGACACATGGGGTGAATTGGGATAGCAGTTTTAACCATGTTGGAGCAAAATATTTTGATTTTTCTGGTTGGTTTCGGTTAGAACAGACTCAGACCAACAAAATGTGTACATCCATTTCCAAATTTAAAAGCTCTAAGTGCTCTAAAAACTGCTGTCCCTATTCAAACTGATGTCCTGATTCACCCCAGATTACGGTATTCAAAACGTATTTTTTATGAGATTTTCCCTTCTAAACGTTGAATTTAAACTAAAAGAAGGGAAAATTTTATAACAACTCATTTGCTAAATATTTAAAGAAAGAAAAATGAACATCCCTTATTAAGGTTGAATATCAAAGAAGGGAAAATTGCATAAAAAAAACAATAATTGCAAAATATTAAAAAAAAAACAAAAACTGCACATCTTTTGAGAGATTTTACCTTCTTTTTGTTTTAAAATTAAAGAAGAGAAAATTGCTTTAACAATATTAATTGCATTTCTTTAAAGAAGAGCAAATGTACATACATTCTTCAGGTTGAATTCAAAAAAGGAGGGAAAAGGGAAAAAAGTGTAAAATCTTTATTGCAAAATATTTAAAGACTGGCAAAACTTACATCTCTTTGTTAGTTGAATTTAAAATAAAAGAAAGAAAAAAATAATAAAAAAAAAAATCTTAATTTTATATAGACACATTCTAAAAAATAATTTTAAATAATTTTATGAAAAAAATGCATTATAAAGCTTTTAAAGTGAAACTAACTGTTTAGAAAATAGGAAAAAAGCAATAAGTTATTATTCTTTACAAAAAATTATACTTATTTAACAAAACAAAAAAAAACTAGCAATAATTATGCCAAACGTCCATTATGCCAAACGTCCTTGATAGTTTTTGAACGAGTTATGCCAAACGTCCATTATGCCAAATGTCCATTATGCCAAACGTCCTTGATAGTTTTTGAACGAGTTATGCCAAACGTCCATTATGCCAAATGTCCATTATGCCAAACGTCCCTGATGTATTGGACCAATTATGCCAAACGTCCATTATGCCAAACGTCCTTCTTGAAAACCCGTTATGCCAAATGTCCATTATGCCAAATGGGGTACACCCATTGATTTGTTTTCCCAATGCAATTAGGTTTTACAGCGTGACGTCACGAGCGCACACGCACACACATTTTTACAGAGACACACGTGCAAAAAAGTAAACAGTGCAGCCAAGCTGTCAAATTTCTAACCTCAAAACCGAGTCGGCGCAAAACCTAATGCATTGCATTGCAACGTTTGTAAACATTGGACTGACGTTTTACATGCAGATTGAATTAACTTCCAAAAATGTAACAAAAGAAAAAAAAAGATTAAATTTTTATGAAAATATTGTAACCTGATAAGATTTATTTTTAATTTTGTTACACTTAAATTTTCAAATCTTTATGAGTTTTATTGTTTGAAAAACAGTTCAATAGGGCGAACCTGCATTTGTAAACAAGCAGTCTATCCCTGTTGCTCAAGTAACAGTTCACGTTAACTGAGAAGGAGATAGACTGCCTGTTTACAAACGCAGATTCGCCCTATTGAACTGTTACAGTCATCCCACATATTCGGAACAACCACAAATTCGGAACACTTTTGTGGTAATTTGTCAATAGAATGCAAAATGCAACTTTTCTGCCGACCCTGCTATGTTTAAGGCCTTTATTTGGACATTCTCTTGCTATTTCACCAGTAAAAGTAATACTTTTCAAACAAAAACTGCATTTCAAGACTATTTTATCCAGAGCAGCAAAATACTGCCTCCAAATTGCCCGTTCCATGATTGTGGGATGTTATTGTGTCTCCCACAATTGTGGAACACCTGAATTTAACTGATATTTTCCCAAAAAAGTTATCAGACCATTCATTAAACATCACTAACCATGAGTTCTATTGGTTTCAGAGTGCAATTTGCACTTTAAGTCATTATTTTGCAAAAAAAAATGTAGGGGAGAGTGGGGAGACTTGATCCCCGGGGAGACTTGATCCCAAGCCTGTATCTCGTCAGCATGTGGGTAAAACAATTAGCTTTGTTCTAGAAAGTTGTGCGAAATTGATTAAAACTCATTGTAGAAAACAAAGAAAAAAATTAAAAAAAATTTAGATTGAGTTACACACATTTTTCTAAGAAGTGCTGCAAAAAACTTCCAAGAGATCTTTTTTCTTTGTTTTGATAAGTATAGAAAACACTCAAAAATTATTCAAAAAAATATTTTTTATACATGAATTGTTTGATAAACCTATCAACTCCAAAACCCTTACGCATTTGACTTTAAATTTATCGTCATACTATTTTTACAATAAATTGTTTAAAAAAGTGCGTTTAGGGAGACTTGATCCTTGCATTTTTACAGTCACTGGAATCAGCCTCAAGATTAAATAATTGGGCTGGGTTTTCGTACATAGTTTTCTTTAGTATAGTTGTATATAACTTACTGCAGTTTGAACCATTTTTCAAAAGTTTTGTAAATAAAAATTACCAGCTTTTATAAACATGCTCAATTTTGGCCTAAAAAAGAAAATTTTATGTTTTTAAATATTTTGCAAGCTAAACTTGTTACATTTTGAACACAAACGTTCAGGTTTAATGTGAAATTGCTGTGACTTATAGAAAATTAAAAGTTTGGATGAATAAGAAACATTTTGCTTAAGATTTCTTCAAAATGTTGAAAGGGGATCAAGTTACCCCCAACATTTTGAAAATGCCGGTTTAAAATATTTTTAAAACGCTTGGCATGATTCGAAGAGTTTATCTGATGAAATACCCTTATCAGCCAAACATAGTTGAATGTTTAAGCTTTCAATTCATGCAAAAAGATCATAGTTTTGTGAGAAATTGACAGAGTTATGTGCGATACAAAAAAAGGGGATCAAGTCTCCCCACTCTCCCCTACAACTGGAGAGAAAAAAAAGTTTGTTTTCATCGTAAGAAAAAAGTGTTCCGAATTTGTGGATTTCAATGGTCAATGTTTTTCTTCGAAAACTTGATATAAATCGTAAAAATGTACAGCCGGTCTATACATCAATCGAAAGATCGCAAGAAAAGCTTTCACATGCAGTGTTCAATTATCGATTTTATATGATTTATTGAACATTGGCCGAATATGAGGGATGAGTGTACTACGGAATTGTAGGAAATGTGAGATTGCAAGAAGGTTTTTTTAATTAAATGTATTTTTATTGAACATTCTTATAAAAATTACATTTCATTTACATTTTAAGTGGTATGGCTTAATGCTCTTCATCTTTGTTGTGCTTTTCGTTTTATTATTAAATGTTCACATTCATTTATTTTTTGCAAAATGTTGTTTTGTTTGGCACCCATATTACAAATTTCAATCATTCAAAATAGAACAAAAATATATTCTAAATTGTTGATGAAGTTGATCAAAATATAGTAATGAAGCCCGGGTTTTGCCGAGAAACCCTTCTCGGCTGTGAAAGCTTTCCTCACTGTCGTCAGCAGGAAAACAACGTTTAGCACTCGCTAAACGATTTTCGTTTCCCATTTAGCTCGCTTTCCAGTGACAGTTTTATTGAGTGTTTCCTCGTTTCGTTTACTGGAAGTTTTTTTTCCGTCTTCTTCTTTTCATTTATTTCTGATGCTTCAAGTTGAAGTGTTCAGCTCAGCAGCTCGGAGTTTTACCAAAGTGCTCCCGCTCAAAGATTGATTGTGGGAAAATTATGTTCGCTGCTGTGAGCATTGCTCTCCCTCGGCTCCACTCTACATGATTTATGATCCACTAAAATTAAGGTAGACTAGACGGAAAAGGGCAACCCAATAAAGTTCGCACCGAAATCGTCGACTTCGTGGTCCGTTTGAGGCAATGTGAAGTGCTGCCGATCGAATTTCGCTCCCAAAAAAGACAAACAAATTGTTTTTGAAACAAACGACAAAATTGTGCGTGACAGCGCCGGGCATGGTCATGATCTGCCCCAAGTCCCCCCAACCAAGTTCAGCCCTTTCCCAGACTACTTCAGAAGTGGCGTGCGTGGGTGGTTGACTCTGACATCAGACTCGCTAAAGGAAGATGTTATTCTGGCAGAGGAGCAGTGCGAAACGTGACATGACTACCCAGACAGACAGACAGTTTCCCACCAAGAAGGCAGCCAAGAACCAGGAAGATTCATCCCAGATGAGGGATTTTGAATGACGAGGTTCTTGATTTCGTATGGAATTCATGGTGGGCGCTGCGAGAACGAGAACGTAGGGGAGAGTGGGGAGACTTGATCCCCGGGGAGACTTGATCCCAAGCCTGTATCTCGTCAGCATGTGGGTAAAACAATTAGCTTTGTTCTAGAAAGTTGTGCGAAATTGACTAAAACTCATTGTAGAAAACAAAGAAAAAAATTAAAAAATGTTTAGATTGAGTTACACACATTTTTCTAAGGAGTGCTGCAAAAAACTTCCAAGAGATCTTTTTTCTTTGTTTTGATAAGTATAGAAAACACTCAAAAATTATTCAAAAATATTTTTATACATGAATTGTTTGATAAACATATCAACTCCAAAACCCTTACGCATTTGACTTTAAATTTATCGTCATACTATTTTTACAATCAATTGTTTAAAAAAGTGCGTTTAGGGAGACTTGATCCCTGCATTTTTACAGTCACTGGAATAAGCCTCAAGATTAAATAATTGGGCTGGGTTTTCGTACATAGTTTTCTTTAGTATAGTTGTATATAACTTACTGCAGTTTGAACCTTTTTTCAAAAGTTTTGTAAACAAAAATTACCAGCTTTTGTAAACATGCTCAATTTTGGTCTAAAAAAGAAAATTTTATGTTTTTAAATATTTTACATGCTAAACTTGTTATATTTTGAACACAAACGTACAGGTTAAATGTGAAATTGCTGTAACTTATAGAAAATTAAAAGTTTGGATGAATAAGAAACATTTTGTTTAAGATTTCTTCAAAATGTTGAAAGGGGGATCAAGTTACCCCCAACATTTTGAAAATGCCGGTTTAAAATATTTTTTTAAAACGCTTGGCATGATTCAAAGAGTTAATCTGATGAAATAACCTTTTCAGCCAAACATAGTTGAATGTTTAAGCTTTCAATTCATGCAAAAAGATCATAGTTTTGTGAGAAATTGACAGAGTTATGTGCGATACAAAAAAAGGGGATCAAGTCTCCCCACTCTCCCCTACATAATATATGAGAGCTCATTTGCGGTGCGGTAGCTTGTGAAGAAATTTACACTTTTTTTTCAAACGCAATTGCCAAGTGCAAATTGGTATGCAACTAGTTGCAGGCACTTTGTAGCTGATTTGTTATGATGAATTATTTGCAAGAATATGAGCTCTTGTATTAATATTGAATTCCTATTAATACTTTTTGGTTATTGATAAAGAAAAGCTCCTACTTGACAGCTTGTTCCAAGGGGACCATAGTTGATCCATCAAAAAAATGTTGTCTAGTCAAAAAAAAAAAAAAAATTTGCATTAAAATGAAAAAAAGTGATCAGAAATGGTTTTTAATCGTGTTTTTTACCGTTGTATATAAAAATTTACATAGGGCTTTAGTACCCAATTGCCAATCTAACGTAAATATTATTCATGCAAATCTGTTCATGATGTAAAATTATGTGTGTTTTGCTCCAATAGAGTTATCTAAGATCGATCTCACGCACACTAGCTTACCATTTGTTTTTGCTGGCGACCACAAATTTTAACCTAAAAATCCATCGTGTACGCACACGCAATACATGCGCACGTAGATAGCTCTATATCGAAGAAAATCGAGAAACTGACCAACACATCTCATAACACCTAATAATAAATCAATAATGACTTAACTTTACATCTAATATGATGCAAATAGTTGGAGCGTGTTTTCCGATGTAATATTCAGTGTAATTTGACTCGATTGTACGTGCTCTTGATGCCTTTTGCTTGAACGTGCAACGCGGCGGCCGCCATGTTGATTGTTGTGGTTGCGGTGCGAAAATCAAAATTGTTGATCGCTTCATTGCCAAATCAAATAAAATTAGGACACATTTTGAAAATGTGTCCTAATTTTATTTGATTTGACCAGAAATTCCTTCAGTTTTCGTTTGAGAAGACCTATTAACTATTGAAAAGGTAGGTGGAAATATTATCTGTGAAATACTTAGAAATCTAACTGATGTGCTTTTTGGTTTTGAAATGTTCCAGGTTATTATGTGCCACGACCACTTTTTGAAGCACCTTGAACCGTGGTACCCTACAGGATTTGGCCAAGAGAAGTGGAAGTGAACGATTGCTGGTGCCGCTGTAGACGTTTTAAGCAGCCATGGCCTTCTCAAGCTCGAAGATTCCAAGGAGCCATCCCAAGGAGGAGAAGCTTCAGGACCGACTAAATACCGTGGACCAGAAGCTGCACGGGCTAAATTACTTTACTCCGGTTGCTGAAAGAAGTCTAGCTGTTTCGGCTTCCCAAGCCATCTGGGAGGTTAGTTCATAGAATCCAGAACCGGAAAGCGAGAGAGAACCATGTCAAGTATCGCGTATGAAAAAAGCTGATTAAGTGCAAATAAAATGATTTATTCCAGTATTAAAGTGGCGTTTTCTCTTTCTAATAAGAAACAGATAATTCTTATAGGAATGGTTCCCACCAAAATAACGTTTAGTGTAATTTTACACGACAATATCGATTCCTGGTTTGGGTCATGTAATATCCAAAACAGATGTAATTTTAAGTCTTATTTGACGCTCCAGTTATGTGCATCAATTAGACAGAAAATTACACGATTTTTTCGAAGTGTGAATAAAATAAATAAATTATTCGCTTAACAGCATTGCCTTGGCGTTCTCGATTGCGAGATTCCTACTCGAAACTAGGTGTCCGAAGGCTTGATTGTTGAGGCAATTACAAACCTCTTTTTACACCTTAGCTCGCCTTAGCTTCCATTCACCGCAGGATTCAAACTGACGACCTTTGGATTGCGAGTCCAACTGCCTACCAGCGACTCCACCGAGGCAGGACCCAGGGAGACGACTCCTACACCTGGACTGAGCTTACAACCTAACCTCTAGGTGTTTTTGTTTTTGATTCATTGCACAGTGGGCGGAAACCCACCTCTAATCCCATTAAATTGAAGCCGCTGTTTTTTTCTTCTGAAAAATAGTTTTTCTTATGTGAAAAAATCTCAGGAATCGATTGGCGCATAGCAAACCCACCGGAAATGACGGGAAAGGGTCCATTTTGCCCCATTTGTCCTAATAATTGGAATTTTCTGTATTTTCACTCTACTAGTTAACCATATTAACATTTATAGGATATCTTTATACTTATTTTGATGTAAAATTAGCAGGGGAATCGAATGGTGATATTTTGGAACCATTTGATGTGACCCATTTTGCCCTACGGGCCCTTTTTGACGATTTTAGCTAATTTTACTTCTTTTTACAGCATTCAGCGTAGGAATTTCGTAAACTTATTTCTGCTATGCGTGCAAAATCGGCACAAGAATCATATAATGCAAATTTAGGATTACTTATAATAACCCGTTTAACCCCATGGGCCATTTTTTCCCTATTTTTCCTAATTTAATTTGTTTATAAATCTTTTGCATATATTTTTTTATAAACTTATCACTGGTATTTGTTTAAAATGGCCATGAGAATTGAAAGATATAATTATGGAATTATTTGAAACTTCCTATTTTGCCCCATTTCCCCTTTTAAAAATATCTCATGTAATTTGAATTGTTTTTCGAAACAATTTGCAAAATATGGTGATAAATGAATTACTTTGTAATGTGTAAGATGTTCAAGTAAATTAAATCTTGATATTGTTTAAAATAGCCCATTTTACCCTATTAGCCCTCTCATCATATTTTAGGTCATTTAGTTTCTTTTAGAAGCGATTCGCGTACTACACTTTGCATAATGATAATTATCTGTGTTTTATGGACAGAAGAATTAAACATAGGTATTTTGGGATTATTTCGAACAGTTTGCGATCAGTGCATCCTGCTCGCTCCCAATGTAAACATCAACAGCGTGACCAGAAAAAACAGTTTGTAGCTGATTGATCCTGTTGAAAAATAAATAAATACAAGAAACCTAATTAAACAACTCCTATAAAAAAAACAAATTAGAATGTGATGGAATGACAACTTTATTGATTGATCTTCATAATCTTAGTGGATTAACTCAACTGATCGATTTAAAAATAAATGTATTATAGCGATCACAGCTATTCAATCGAAAAACAAAAAAAAATAAGTGAATAAAAACATGTAAATGTTGCGGATCAAATCTTCATCTTTAAGTATTTGAACGATTTTGGGAGGCTTTCAGTTAAAAGAACCTAAATTTCAACAAAAAACTTAAGTGCAAAAAAAAGGTTTTCGGTAAATTTTAACTATTTTAAACTGAACAAAACATAATTTATAGTGAAATGTTATTTTGAATGGTTTAATTTGACTCTACTATTATTTTCGAAGAAATGTTTTGCTTCTGATAATTGAAATATAATTTTTGTAACTATTGATAAATAATTTACTGAACAATTCATCGAAGTAAAAATAATTTTAGATTTTTGACTGTAATTGATTTTAAAGTTACCTGAAATGTCATAGTATATATTTGATTTGATTGAATATATTTAAATTGTTTGCAAAAGCTTCCACAAGATTCGTTTTGAAAAAAATGTTTTTCATATTTTTATTCTCATTATGTTTGGAATATATTCAAAATTGTTTGCTATATTTATATTTAATTATGATTTTATTTTTCTCATTATTTTTGAAATATTTTAGAAGGCTTATCATTGCGGTACAGAGTTTTGATTTTAATAAATTTGTATCATAAAAAAGATTAAATATCAGGCTAAATAATTATTATTCATATGTTTTTTAAGACAATTGTTTTTGTTTTCTTTTCTAATTATCATAATTTCATTCATAACCTGATTTAAAAATACATAATTGTGTTGTATTAATTTTTACTACATTTCCCTACAAATTCATTTGAAAGTCCATTGCCATTGTTGGTTACAGTTATTATGTAAAAACAAAACTCTTGTTTCCTAAAGTCTTCTTATCTGTACACGCAGCTTTGCCGAAGTATCAAGATACATTTTTTGTAAAGATTACTTTGAACAGCTATGAAGATTTGTATGGACAGATTTATGATGCAAAATGCCCTCTTTGGTGAACGAGAATCATTGACAAAGTTTTAGCCACATAAAAGAAAAATTAACGTTGTTTGTTAACATGTAACAACAAACTGGAAAATGTTTAATTATATTCGATAAGATTGTCGTTAAATATTAATTGAATGAATAAAATATTGTTCAAAATATTATCTGCTCACCTATTTTAAATAAAATTACAGGAATACAAGCATTAGAATGAATCAAATTCTGGTTTCCAAAAACTTGACTATAATTGTTTTTTTTGCATTCAATTATTTTGTGTTGCCTTAGCTGGTATTATCTATAAATTAATTCATGGTTCTTTCAAAGCACGAGAAAATATTGCCTTTTTATAATCTGGTTTACGCATTAGACTCCTTTAAAATAAAGCTCAAAAAATAATAATATTTAATAATAGTCATTTTAATCATGAAATTTAGACATCAAATTTATAGCAGAGATTGAATATTTTTTGCTGAAGTACTTTTCTTACTTGCGAAAGTGAGGAGAGGTTAAAAAAATGACAAAGAAAATCTTTTACATACGTTTTTTTGTAAAGACTTTGAGAAGTTTAATATGCAAATGTATTTGAGAAATCGATAAATAACTCAATAACCCCAAAAAATCCATTTCTGAGTTTATTTTTATCGGTTAGTGCGTTCATCTCAGGATTTCATGGGAATTTGCCTTAACTGGAAATTTCCGAATCCTGGGAGATTTTTATTTTTTGTCCAGGTTTTCCCGAAATTGAAAAAAATATTTTGGAAAATTTTGATTTGGTTGTTTAAACAGTGGAAACGCTGGATACTTGGTAAGGATTTTGTCAGCATTAAATTTTTTGTTAGGCATATTAATTTGGATTACTGATTTTTTTTTTTTTGAGATTTTAGTGTTCTGACCTGAAAATTCATTTGTTTGAAATGTTTTCTCTGTAATGTTATATACTTTAAAAGGTGTGTATTTTATTTTTGATTTCGGTTAAAACAGACACTGAACAGCAAAATAAGTTCACCAATTTCCAAATTTATTGCTTGAAAATCTATTGTCCCTAATCAGACTTTAGTCCTGATTTGCTTCAGTTGGCGATAGTGCTTTTATGGAAATAAAAGAAAATTAAAAAAATATTCTTAATTTTAAACTTATTTTAAATTTAACATTGACATTCAATGTTCATAAATTTGTGTTTTATTTTTAAGCTTTTACATAAATATTAATACTAAATAAGAAAAGAAATTTAACATGCAAAACTTATTTAGTATGAATCGCAGCTTTTACATAAATATTAATACTAAATAAGAAAAGAAATTTAACATGCAAAACTTATTTAGTATGAATCGCATATGAAATACTTCTATAGCATTTTTTCAACTAAATACTAAATAAAATAATGAAAATAATCAACGAGAATCGAGCTCCAGGAAGATAAGGTGAATATTCACAAGATCCTCAATCTTAGAAATTGGCAACCAAATCCGCTAAGTACTGCGAGGAGACCTCAGATGTGTCATTCAGTCTATTGAATATCTGTGATCGATGAAATATAAGTATGTTTAAAGCATGATAAAAATATAGGATGAGATGACCCAATAAGATTATGAAGATCAATCAATTATGTTTTTCCATAACATCTTAATTTAATTATTGTTGTATTAGAAAAACTTCTTTAGATGTACAGTTTCGAAAAAGTTTTTTTCTCGGACAAAACAAATCGTCAAAACATAGATATTCTGAAAACTAATGATTACAAAACAACTGGGCAGGTTTAAAATGCATTATAAACACTTTTTTCATTCAAATGTTGAGGGACATAAACTTAAAAAAATATGTGCAACGGCTTTATTTATTTTTCAACAGGATCAATCAGTTACAAACTGTTATTCCTGGTCACGCTGTTGATGTTTACATTGGGAGCGAGCAGGATGCACTGATCGCGTACTGTTCGAAATAATCCCAAAATACCTATGTTTAATTCTTCTGTCCATAAAACACAGATAATTATCATTATGCAAAGTATAGTACGCGAATCGCTTCTAAAAGGAACTAAATGACCTAAAATATGATGAGAGGGCTAATGGGGTAAAATGGGCTATTTCAAACAATATCAAGATTAAATTTACTTGAACATCTTACACATTACAAAGTAATTCATTTATCACCATATTTTGCAAATTGTTTCGAAAAACAATTCAAATTACATGAGATATTTGAAAAAGGGGAATTGGGGCAAAATAGGAAGTTTCAAACAATTCCAAAATTATATCTTTCAATTCTCATGGCCATTTCATGCAAATACCAGTGACTAGTTTATTATAATTATATGCAAAAGACTTATAAACAAATTAAATTAGGAAAAATAGGGAAAAATGGCCCATGAGGTTAAACGGGTTATTATAAGTAATCCTAAATTTGCATTATATGATTCTTGTGCCGATTTTGCACGCATAGCAGAAATAAGTTTACGAAATTCCTACGCTGAATGCTGTAAAAAGAAGTAAAATTAGCTAAAATCGTCAAAAAGGGCCCGTAGGGCAAAATGGGTCACACCAAATGGTTCCAAAATATCACCATTCGATTCCCCTGCTTATTTTACATCAAAATAAGTATAAAGATACCCTATAAATGTTAATATGGTTAACTAGTAGAGTGAAAATACAGAAAATTCCAATTATTAGGACAAATGAGGCAAAATGGACCCTTTCCCGTCATTTCCGGTGGGTTTGCTATGCGCCAATCGATTCCTGAGATTTTTTTACATAAGAAAAACTATTTTTCAGAAGAAAAAAACAGCGGCTTCAATTTAATGGGATTAGAGGTGGGTTTCCGCCCACTGTGCATTGCTTTGTATTAGAACTCTCAATTTCTCTCAAATTTTGTGAAAAACTGCCAGTCCGATTCCAACTCGTGCCCTACCAAAGCGCTAACCTTACCGACCTCATCTATGATTGATAGTTCCTCTATCAAGGTGAAATTTTTGGGGAAGGCAAAAGGGCGTTCCGATATCATCACTTTGACTGAAACCTCGCTGTGTGTGGCATTACGGAAATTACAATCCGATAGGCTATTATTAGCATAAATGTTTTTTCCTGCTGCCCTTCAAGACCCCTCGCCATCCCATGAACTGTTGGAGGTGACCCAAATGTTCGCCCTCTCCAATCAGCGGGGGAAACCCTTCTTCAGAAGGAGGCTTAAGCTGCCGCTCTAGACGTTGATTCTAATCCGCAGCTCACGATTCGTCTCTGTCTTCATTCATAAATCTGAAAAGTAGAGAGAGAGAGAGAGGCGGGGACCGCCTCTGGAAGATCTTCTCCCCAAGACTCCAAAGCGATCCGCAAGGGCTTAGAAAATGAAAAGTGATCATCATCATAATCATCATCAACGTTTAACAGCCCGAGCCTGCAACCTGGAACCATCAACGAAGTCCGTCGACAGGTCTTTAATGGGCGGGAAGGTCTCGCGTGCCCGCGTCACACCTCGCAGAAATCATTGGTATTAAGGTTTTGATCGTGTGGTCTGATTATCTACCCCACCGTTGAACTAATGACAGAGCGCGTGGAGGACCGAGGCCCGATAATACCATCAACCCGACGACGACGACGACGACGATCGTCAAGATCGGGAAGATAACCGGGCGAGCAATTTCTTCACCACCGAGGTGTGATTAAACTATTAAATCCGGTTCAATTCCACTCTGTGCGTGGCACTCACTTCGATTCGATTGATTATCGCTCGCTGATGATTATGATCGCGTAATCGCACCTGAAATGGAGGTGTCCACCCTGTCCATCGTCACATGTGCATCTCGCCTGTTTGCATAAGAAAATTAGTGCAGGTTAGGTGCGTTATTTGCATAATTTATGGGTAAATTTGCAGTGGGCTGCGAGCGACATTAAAATGCTATAATGGGTTGTTTTTCTTGGGAAATTGGACGTTTGAAATTGGCGTAGCAAGTCGCTTAACAATTTAGAGAATCAGAATATATCAGAGCTGCAAAATCTCATTGCTCGTTGAAAAAGAACAAAGCTCTCTCGTCTCTTTTGTGAGATATTTGCATTGTGACAGTTAATAATAACATTTTTGATGTTTTCCAATACATTCCTAATCCAACTAAATGATGAATGTTAATCTTTAGAATGCTGTTCACGTGTGAGACCTCGAAATTCTGAAAATATTTTGAAATATACCAATAATTATTGAATATTAGATCTTTTTGGAGAAGATCTGTTCACAGAAAGCTCTAATAGGGGAAATATTCCCATTTTAAGCCTAATAAGCGGTCGTGTTTGAATAATGCTGGATAATCTGGATTGTTCCTTGAAACTCACTAAAACCAAGTACACCAACGAGTAGAGCAACTTTTTGTGAACATTTCTGTTTATTTTCACTTTCATTAAAGGTTATGCTATTCCTTTTACAAGCATTTAAAAAAAAATATTTCAAGAATGCATTCTAATCAGTCAAATGCATTGGGCCACGCCCATTTTTCTATTTTCAGCTTAGTTCTTTTTTTCTTCCAGCGCTCTTTTGGGTCTGCTCAGTGCTGCCAAAATTGATGAAATTTTAAGCGAACACTCACGAAAAGAAGCATTTATAGCGAAAGATTCCTGGCAGCACTTGCTCACTCCAACAGGCGCTGCACCAGCATGTTGGTAGTGTTGGTGGCCACCCTTTGTTCTTTATTTGCCTTTGCTCCTCGCTCGGTTTTCTTCAGCCTTCGATTAGAATCGGTATTCAAAATTGAAACGTCAAAAGTCTTAGCGCGTTTGTTTTTTTTGATGGTGCTTGCTAATTATTTACATTTTTCGGGATTATTTTTCAAGTGAGTGACTAAGTAATGGTCAAAAGAACATGTTGCCGGTAGTTGGAAGCAATTTTATATCTTAAGCGCTTTGAAATCGTTAGCGCAAGTGAAAAGATATTGATGGCAACTTTCGTTAAGCAGTTAACCTCTGATCTTGCGTGTGGATGTGTGTGCCACCAAAATGATGAGAAATGGTCTCGCAAAATAGAAATTATAATCAAAAGTGCATTAAATTTAATCTTTTTGGCCAGTAAGTGGCATAAATTTGCGTGCTTACTCGAGGCGGTGCTGTTGCTGGTAAGTTTATAGCCTGAAAAGTATTTTTGGAGCTTTAATCGGGCATCAAACTCTCCATATGACAAAAATAGGTGTTTGATTAGAAAGGGTATATTTCCCCTAGTTAGAATATTTTTACAGCATTCAGATCCAAAAAAAGCCACATTTGAAAAGCCTCTGACAAAGCAAACGGCGCAATACGTACCCTCTTTGTTTACATTCGAGAATCACGATATACAGTGGACTCTATCGTTGTCGATATTGAAGGGTCCGTCGAGAGCGGGAGGTATCAAATTATTGAACAAAAATTTAAAGCAATCTATTTGAAGGGACTGAAAACTATATTGACAGCTGGAGCTATATTGCTATCGAGAAGATTGACAGCCAGACAGTCCACTGTATTTATGTTTTGGTGATCTTATGAGGCTGAAATACTGATTAGGGTATGTTCTGAATGTTTTGTGATCAAAAGGTTACCGAAATTTGTTAAAAGCTAATCGAAACTCAAATTGAAACATCTGTTTTTGATCGGAATGTCAATGTTTACTAAATGACCAATCTTTAACTCAATGTAGGGTTGTTAAACTTGATCAGCTAGGCCTAATGGTGTCCCCTACACAATTGAATTCTTTTTACCCAAAAAAACAAGCTAATTATGAGAAACACAGGGGTGCATACACTCAAAGTAAAAAGTATCCTTTTTCAAGTTCACCCGTCGTCACCCTTTAAAAGGGTATCGAAAATGTACTGATTTTGACATACCCTTTTAAAAGGGTGACGCCGGGTGAACTTATGAAAAGGATAGAAAGTATCCTTTTTTATTGGACTTTCAGAGCAAAGGCAAAACACGTCCGGCTCGGGAGAGAGAATGCACACGAATGATGTTTATTGACTAAAACTAATAATAATAAAAATAAAAATAAAAATAGCGCGCGGTGCTGTCAACAACTTGGCAGGGTTGCCAGTTTAACACTCCTCCTCAACGCGCGTTTACCATACTCCTCCTGAACGTTCTGGGGCTCCTCCTCACAGACATATTTCGATGTCAGAACGGTCAAGTGTGTCCACGACAGCAGAGAGTAGACACTCTGGGGCAGTCGCTGCTTTGTGCTCCGGAAACTGCTGCATCGCTACGGCCGGAAGCTTGCCTTGTTGTGTCTTCTGTCTTCCAGATGCAGTCTTCGGACGTCGGCCGTTTTGGTGCTTCACCATCCGCAGGTTGAACACACCTCCATTTCTGGGTGCAACTGCGGCAATTCGCTTTCCACACGAAATTGTGCACTTTTGCTTCTCGAAGGTAACCTTCGCTCCTTTGTCCACGAGTCTCGCCACCGAAACCAGGTTGGTGTTGAGATCAGGTACGTAGAGAACGTTGCTCAACGTTAAGTTACGTTCCGTGACACCAGTACCGTAGCAACGAATCCGACAGCTTCCGACTCCTTTCACTTCAGCACTTTTACCATCGGCGACCGTTACCATCTTCGGAGTGTCCTCATGCGGCTGTACCAGCGACTCGAAAGATTTCCGATCGGTACACATGTGAGTGCTCGCACCTGAATCCACAATCCACTGTCCTGAGCAATTCTCTGAGATTTCGGTCATTCGATTTTTTTTGTATTTTTTAATCCGGCTGAAACTTTTTTGGTGCCTTCGGTATGCCCAAAGAAGCCATTTTGCATCATTAGTTTGTCCATATAATTTTCCATACAAATTTGGCAGCTGTCCATACAAAATGATATTTGAAAATTCAAAAATCTGTATCTTTTGAAGGAATTTTTGATCGATTTGGTGTCTTCGGCAAAGTTGTAGGTATAAATATGGACTACACTGAAAAAATTGATACACGATAAAAATTGGTGATTTTAATTTAACTTTTGTCACTAAAACTTGATTTGCAAAAAACACTATTTTTAATTTTTTCATTTTTGATATGTTTTAGAGGACATAAAATGCCAACTTTTCAGAAATTTCAGAATGGGCAAAATCTTTGACCGAGTTATGATTTTTGAATCAATACAGATTTTTCAAAAATCGAAATATTGTCGCAAAATTTTTCAACTTCATTTTCCGATGTAAAATCGAATTTGCAATCAAAAGTACTTTAGTGAATTTTTGAAAAGTGCACCATTTTCATGTTATAACCTTTTTAGGTAACTTTTGAAAATAGTCGCAGTTTTCATTTTTAAAATAGTGCCCATGTTTGCCCACTATTGAAAAAATATTTTTGAAAAGCTGAGAAAATTCTCTATATTTTGCTTCTTCGGACTTTGTTGATACGACCCTTAGTTGCTGAGATATTGCCATGCAAAGGTTAAAAACATGAAAATTGATGTTTTCTAAGTCTCACCCAAACAACCCACTATTTTCAATGTCGATATCTCAGCAACTATAGGTCCGATTCACAATGTTAATATATGAAACATTTGTGAAATTTTTCGATCTTTTCGAAAAAAATATTTTCAAAAATTCAAAATCAAGACTAACATTTCAAACAGGCCAAACATTCAATATTACGCCCATTTGAAATGTTAGTCTTGATTTAAAATTTTTGAAAGTATTTTTTTCGAAAAGATCGGAAAATTTCACGAATGTTTCATATATTAACATTGAAAATCGGACCTATAGTTGCTGAGATATCGACATTAGAAAATGGTGGGTTGTTTGGGTGAGACTTAGAAAACATCAATTTTCCTGTTTTTAACATTTGCATGGCAATATCTCAGCAACTAAGGGTCGTATCAACAAAGTCCGAAAAAGCAAAATATAGAGAATTTTCTCAACTTTCCAAAAATATTTTTTCCAAAAGTGGGCAAACATGGGCACTATTTTTAAAAATGAAAACTGCGACTATTTTCAAAAAAGTTACTTAAAAATGGCTATAACTTAAAACGGTACACTTTATCAAAATTTCACTAAAGTACTTTTGATTGCAAATTGATTTTACATCGAAAATGAAGTTGAAAAATTTTGCGACCAATATTTCGATTTTTTAAAAATCTGTATTGATTCAAAAATCATAACTCGGTCAAAGATTTTTTGCCCATTCTGGAAATTTCTGAAAAGTTGGCATTTTATGTCCTCTAAAACATATCAAAAATGAAAAATTAAAAATAGTGTTTTTTTGCAAATCAAGTTTTAGTGACAAAAGTTAAATTAAAATCACCAAATTTTTTTACCGTGTATCAATTTTTTCAGTGTAGTCCATATCCATACCTACAACTTTGCCGAAGACACCAAATCGATCAAAAATTCCTTCAAAAGATACAGATTTTTGAATTTTCACATATCATTTTGTATGGACAGCTGCCAAATTTGTATGGAAAATTATATGGACAAACTAATGATGCAAAATGGCTTCTTTGGGCATACCGAAGGCACCAAAAAAGTTTCAGCCGGATTAAAAAATACAAAAATTAAAATTAAAGAAAAAAGACCGATTCCGTAGAGAACTGCTCTCCTGCAAAAGCTTCGCACACGCCAAACGCAAAATCTTCGTCGGACGCTTCCGCTGAATTTTTGAACTTCGTCGTGGGCTTCTCCCAGATGTCGTCGTCGTCGCTCTGAGAGCTTCCTTCTCCATATCGCTTCGTCAGCTGCTTGCACTGGCGCCACTTGTGTCCAAACTTGTGACAATGATTGCACTGAACACCATGTTTTGCCACAACCTTCATCACCTTCTCATCCGATAAAGATGATCCGATCTCTTTTTGCTTCTCCACCTCGTTGATGATGCTTCCTTTGATGATATCCACGGTCAGCTCCTTCTCCGACCGATTCTCCAAAGCAGTCGAGAGAGCACTGAAAGAACTTGGCAGGCTGCGCAGGATGAAGATCACCTGGAGTTCCTCCTCAAACTTGTAGCCCACGGTAGCCAACCTGTCAAACAGGTACTCAAACTCCTGCAGATGTTCCTCGATGTCGGCACCTTCGCTGTACCTCAGATCACAAATTCGCTTGATGAGGTACGCCTTCGTGGTCAGTGTCTTCTTCTCGAACTTCTTCTTGGCGTTTTCCCACACCTCTCTGGCGGTGTTTGTGTTCCGGATCAGCCCGTGTTGGCCCTTCGTGATCAACAAACCGATTGTCGCGCGCGCTTGCTGGTCGCCTTCATCCCAAGCCTCCAGCTCAGCCGCGTTGGTCTGGTCCTTGTTCAGCTTCGGTTTCACTCCCGGAGAGACATACCTCCACAGCTTTTCCTTGACCAGCAGGAATTCGACGTCCAGCTTCCACGAATCGTAATTTTCGCTGGTAAGCTTTGCGATTCCGACTTTCTCCATTTTCCCTCGAAACGACAACGTCAACATCGCGAATTAACTTTCCGAAATGACTTTCCTTTCGATGCCGAGCGTTACACGATGCGCAGAAAAGATTGCGTCCCTGGGCCCATAACCTATTGGACTTTCAGAGCAAAGGCAAAACACGTCCGGCTCGGGAGAGAGAATGCACACGAATGATGTTTATTGACTAAAACTAATAATAATAAAAATAAGAAAAAAAAATAGCGCGCGGTGCTGTCAACAACTTGGCAGGGTTGCCAGTTTAACATTTTTGAGGGATACTTCTGATTTTTAGTGTACAGTCCGATTATCCAATGCCTTCATTATCCAAAGTTTTGATTGACCAAAGTTTTGATTATCCGAAGGTTTGTATGGGACTTCGGATAATCAAATCATGAAATTTTTTGAGTTGTTGATTGCCTTGTAGCATACCATATACATTTTTCAATATTTCGACACCGCCATTTCGACCGCCATCTTCTAAATCACTTTAGAGCATGTTTGGGCTCTACAATCAAAACAAGACAGGACTGTATTACCCCTATTCTGAAATTCAGATTTTTTTTATATTTAAAAAATTCAAAGATTAAAGAATTCAAAAATGGCAAAAAAAATCGCCACTTAATTATCATTACATTAAAAAATATCTGTTTAAAACCTTTCTTGTTTTGATTTCAAAAAATATTTTTTTTAAATATAAGGCTTTCTAGGCCCATTGAATTTTGATTTTTGGAAATATTTTTATTAAAAAAATCATTGGAATCTTTTAAACTATAAAAGCTTCAACCATAAAGTACGTCACGCAAAAATCAACCAAAATTTATCCCCTCCCCCCCCCCCCTTTGTCACGATTTTGCTACACTTATAACAGGCAATGTCGCACTTGCTCAGACCCTCCCTCCCCCCCTAGTGCGTGACATACTTTATGGATGACGCCTTATTTGCTAATTTCAATTTTATTTATTATTTTTAATATTGTTAAGTTTTTGAAATTATTTCAATGTTTGATACTTTTAAAGTTTGTTTTAAACTTTTAAAATAGCAAAAAAAAAATTCCATGAATTTTTTTTTCGGAAAAAAATATTCGGGAATACAGAACTTAGAGCCGTAACAACACAATCCTACCAAGCTCCGATCATGGTTCTTATTTAGTAATGTTCCTGAGGAATGTATGACAAAAGGTCGAAAGACAAAAGGTGGACATAAGGTAGAAAATGTGTGTGTTTTTTAAATTGAGCATAATGTTACTGTTCCACAACCATCAGACGGAAACTAGAAATGCTCCTCTTTTTACGCACCAGCTAATTAAAAAAAAAGTTTTTGTCCCGACACCTTCAAAATTTCAGTATAAAAAACTTGTAAAATCGATTGAAAACTATGCAAAATTGATTGTAAAACAATTATTTATGCATTTTCTGATATTTTAACAAATTTTTACGTAATTGTTTTGGTTTTTATTGATAGATCGAATTTTTGGATTTTATTGCGATTTGTTTTTGTTTAGAAATTCCGAAAAAATAAGACGACCAAAGCCGAAGGACAAAAACTTTAAATAAATTTTATACCATCCTTAGTTTGAAATAATTTTGAAATCTGCATGAATTAAAACAAAACTATTCTCAACTTTTGAAATAAATTTAGGTTTGAAAAATTGGAATAACTGACAGCTAACTGTATATCGAGAATACAATTATTGCTGAAACTTTTTTTAAACAACTTGAATTTCATCGAAATATGTTAAAATTTAGACTTTTTTGCATAAAACTTTTAAATTCACTTTTTAATCTCATGTTTGAAAGAATGGAAAAAACTCAAACAAAAAATAAAAACAACAATACATAAATTGAGCAATTCTCTCAGATTTCGGTCATTCCATTTTTTTTGTATTTTTCAATCATGCTGAAACTTTTTGATGCATTCGGTATGCCCAAAGAAGCCATTTTGCATCATTAGTTTGTCCATATAATTTTCCATACAAATTTGGCAGCTGTCCACACAAAAATGATATATGAAAATTCAAAAAACTGTATCTTTTAAAGGAATTGTTTGATCGATTTGGTGTCTTGGGCAAAGTTGTAGGTATGGATAAGGACTACACTCAAAAAACATGATACACGGTAAAAAATTTGGTGATTTTTTATTCAACTATTTGTCACTAAAACATGATCTGCAAAAAAACACTTTTTTATATGGTGTAGGGGACATAAAATGCCAACTTTTCAGAAATTTCCAGGTTGTGCAAAAAATCTTTGACCGAGTTATGAACTTTTGAATCAATAATGATTTTTTTCAAAAAATCGAAATATTTGTCGCTTACATTTTTTAACTTCATTTTTCGATGTAAAATCTAATTTGCAATCAAAAAGTACTCTAGTGAAATTTTGATAAAGTGCACCGATTTCAAGTTATAGACATTTTTAGGTAACTTTTTCGAAAATAGCCGCTGTTTTTTTTAAGTGCACATGTTTGCCCACTTTTGAAAAAATATTTTTGAAAAGCTGAGAAAATTCCGTACATTTTTTTTTTGAACTTTGTTGATACGACCCTTAGTTGCTGAGCAACTAATGGTCCGATTTACAATGTTGAAATCTGAACATTCGTGAAATTTTCCGATCTTTTCGAAAACAATATTTTCAAAATTTTCAAATCAAGACGAACATTTCAAAAGGGCGTAATATTGAATGTTTGGCCATATCCATATTTGAAACAATGGACTCACAAAAAAAATTAAGAAAAGAGAGGGAATTATTTTGAAAGAGCGTAATTTCTTTGAAAATATATGTTTAAGTTCAGACTTCTTCTACTCAAACTAAAAAAAATGGAAAAGGAGCCAAAAATTGAGGCATGTTAAAAAAATGGTTTGAAAGAGTAAAAAATGTGCTCTTATTCGAAAAATCTGTTCATGTTTGATTATTTACTTACATTGTGGGTTGTTATCGTGGACGGTTTGTTTTTTTGATTTTCTTTTATGTTTAAAATATGAATAACGGAATAACTAAAAAAAAATCCGACGTAAAAATTTAATATTAGAGTGAGAAATTCACCAAAATATGTTCATATTCAGTATTTATATTTCTGTTCATGCTTGATAGTTTAAAAAAATAACAAAAATTAAAATTAAAAGAAATACAAAAATAACTTATAGGTTTTCTGTCCACATTAGACCATTGCAAAAATATTTAAAAAATAGTCTTAACTTTTTGTGAACTGTTACTCAACTCATATGTATTTAATAATGAAATTAAGTGCCTCATGTTAGACCAACATGTTGCTCCATTATAATCCAAAACGCTTCCATTTATCAACAAACGCACTGCGTAATCCGTCCACGACACAAATCTCCCCCCAGATGGCGGAAGTGATTTTTTCAGATTAGTGCGTCATGTCTTGTCAAGAACCAAATCTGGTCCCAACTTAACCCCTTCCTCTCTGGGCCGTTGGCCCTCAAGCTCTCTTCGCCTATGTTGAGATGCCACGCAAGGGTTGGAACTATATATTTTATCATTATTGCTATAAATCTTTTAAGCACATTATGTATGAATAATTCCACACGCTGGGGGTTTTGATTTATGGATTTCTTTGCTGGGTGCCATTTTTTTGTTTGCTTCTCCGGACTCTCGAAGAAGAATGGCGACGCGGTCTGGTTGTGTTCTAGCCGCGGCTGCTAATTGCAAACTTGGAAAACATCCATCTATCGAGCCGTTGCAGAAGTTTACTGCCCCGCGGGATCATGCGAAACTTTGACGGAATGTTGGCATTTTGACCACGGCCGGAATTGGTCGTTTGCTGGTTTGATGGCAGAGAATAAGCTTTCAAGTACGGACTTCAAGGTGGAGTTAGGCTTTTGATGTCTGTTCTGGAATTCGAAGTGTGAGGCTGATGAAAGGTGTTTGGGGTAAGAACAATTCTGTTATGTTCAGCTGAATTCTGTCAATGTCAAAGTCCTGTTAGCACTAAAACGACCAACGGAGTGTTTCCAAAGTAAGTCAAGTTCATGCGAGTGGCTTAACTTTCCACTCCACTGGTCTTTTGCTCCATAAATCACAAAAATGATAGAGTTGCTAACGAACTTTTTAGCTTCTGGAAATACTTCAGCATAAACGTATCTGCAACTTCCTACACGCCGTCATCTTCGCTAAAACCACTTGCTGTTATGCGCATAAATTAGGCAAAAACTTTGTCAACCAGAATCGATTAATCTGCTTACCACCGTACAACCCCGGTGGCAAGAGACGATGTCACACATTCACTCTTTAAGATTCATGAACCGCCGCGGGCGACCAAGTGTCAACCGAAATCTGTGCCACACAGATTCTTCCGGGAAAAAGAACAGGCGCAAAATCATCCATCACCCGTTAAAAGAATGTGACATAATGTTTGCTCGAAATTTGCATAAGACGGAGCCAGTCAGTCAGTCATCCCTGAAGGAGGTTGATCCTCTTATGGTCTCCACTTTTAACCCTTACTGGAGCATGGAGTTCAGTCTGTGTGTTTTTTTGTTAACTTGCCAAGAGCTGAAATCGAAAACCACCGCCAGATGGTGCAGAATTCGGCGAGTTTTTCGACGCGCTGTAATTATTCCTTTTTTGCTTGGCGCGGCAAATGTGGCCGAATTCCATGTAGTAATTAGTCATGGACGTGCCCTTGCAAGGATAAAAAGACGGGTAGGCGAAAGTTTACTTGTAAACACTGAACACAAGTACAAACAGAAAAACAGAAAAACAGAAAAACAGAAAAACAGAAAAACAGAAAAACAGAAAAACAGAAAAACAGAAAAACAGAAAAACAGAAAAACAGAAAAACAGAAAAACAGAAAAACAGAAAAACAGAAAAACAGAAAAACAGAAAAACAGAAAAACAGAAAAACAGAAAAACAGAAAAACAGAAAAACAGAAAAACAGAAAAACAGAAAAACAGAAAAACAGAAAAACAGAAAAACAGAAAAACAGAAAAACAGAAAAACAGAAAAACAGAAAAACAGAAAAACAGAAAAACAGAAAAACAGAAAAACAGAAAAACAGAAAAACAGAAAAACAGAAAAACAGAAAAACAGAAAAACAGAAAAACAGAAAAACAGAAAAACTGAAAAACTGAAAAACTGAAAAACTGAAAAACTGAAAAACTGAAAAACAGAAAAACAGAAAAACAGAAAAACAGAAAAACAGAAAAACAGAAAAACAGAAAAACAGAAAAACAGAAAAACAGAAAAACAGAAAAACAGAAAAACAGAAAAACAGAAAAACAGAAAAACAGAAAAACAGAAAAACAGAAAAACAGAAAAACAGAAAAACAGAAAAACAGAAAAACAGAAAAACAGAAAAACAGAAAAACAGAAAAACAGAAAAACAGAAAAACAGAAAAACAGAAAAACAGAAAAACAGAAAAAAAGAAAAACAGAAAAACAGAAAAACAGAAAAACAGAAAAACAGAAAAACAGAAAAACAGAAAAACAGAAAAACAGAAAAATAGAAAAATAGAAAAACAGAAAAACAGAAAAACAGAAAAACAGAAAAACAGAAAAACAGAAAAACAGAAAAACAGAAAAACAGAAAAACAGAAAAACAGAAAAACAGAAAAACAGAAAAACAGAAAAACAGAAAAACAAAAAAACAGAAAAACAGAAAAACAGAAAAACAGAAAAACAGAAAAACAGGAAAACAGAAAAACAGAAAAACAGAAAGACAAAAAGACAAAAAGACAGAAAGACAGAAAGACAGAAAGACAGAAAGACAGAAAGACAGAAAGACAGAAAGACAGAAAGACAGAAAGACAGAAAGACAGAAAAACAGAAAGACAGAAAGACAGAAAGACAGAAAGACAGAAAAACAGAAAAACAGAAAAACAGAAAAACAGAAAAACTGAAAAACTGAGAAACTGAAAAAACAGAAAAACAGAAAAACAGAAAAACAGAAAAACAGAAAAACAGAAAAACAGAAAAACAGAAAGACAGAAAGACAGAAAGACAGAAAGACAGAAAGACAGAAAGACAGAAAGACAGAAAGACAGAAAGACAGAAAGACAGAAAGACAGAAAGACAGAAAGACAGAAAGACAGAAAGACAGAAAGACAGAAAGACAGAAAGACAGAAAGACAGAAAGACAGAAAGACAGAAAGACAGAAAGACAGAAAGACAGAAAGACAGAAAGACAGAAAGACAGAAAGACAGAAAGACAGAAAGACAGAAAGACAGAAAGACAGAAAGACAGAAAGACAGAAAGACAGAAAAACAGAAAAACAGAAAAACAGAAAAACAGAAAAACAGAAAAACAGAAAAATAGAAAAACAGAAAAACGGAAAAACAGAAAAAAGAAAAACAGAAAAACAGAAAAACAGAAAAACAGAAAAACAGAAAAACAGAAAAACAGAAAAACAGAAAAACAGAAAAACAGAAAAACAGAAAAACAGAAAAACAGAAAAACAGAAAAACAGAAAAACAGAAAAACAGAAAAACAGAAAAACAGAAAAACAGAAAAACAGAAAAACAGAAAAACAGAAAAACAGAAAAACAGAAAAACAGAAAAACAGAAAACAGAAAAACAGAAAAACAGAAAAACAGAAAAACAGAAAAACAGAAAAACAGAAAAACAGAAAAACAGAAAAACAGAAAAACAGAAAAACAGAAAAACAGAACAAAGAACAAAGAACAAAGAACAAAGAACAAAGAACAAAGAACAAAGAACAAAGAACAAAGAACAAAGAACAAAGAACAAAGAACAAAGAACAAAGAACAAAGAACAAAGAACAAAGAACAAAGAACAAAGAACAAAGAACAAAGAACAAAGAACAAAGAACAAAGAACAAAGAACAAAGAACAAAGAACAAAGAACAAAGAACAAAGAACAAAGAACAAAGAACAAAGAACAAAGAACAAAGAACAAAGAACAAAGAACAAAGAACAAAGAACAAAGAACAAAGAACAAAGAACAAAGAACAAAGAACAAAGAACAAGAGGGTTAAACACAGAACGCTTTTGTTAACTGCCAATTTTATGTAATTTCTTCTGAAACCAAGGCAATGTTTCAAACATTCCAATTTTACACCGATTTTCACACTGTTTAACACGCTTTTCGGCCAGTTAAGTCCGGTGCCAATGACTCAACACTTTCGATGGCGCTTCCGCGCCCAAACAAGCCATTTCTTGCCAAAAGGACAACAAACCCATTAACTCAAGTGCGTCCAGGAGTGAGTTTCCAAAAGCGAGATGACCTGCTTTTTTACCCTTTCGAAACAAAAAAAAAAGTTCATCTGTTTAATCCCTGCCAGAATGTCTGGCCCGTGTAGCTTGCACCAGACTCATTTTTCATCTGGAAATGCGTTTGCTGCGAAAATTGCAACTGGCAGATTTGGCGGACAAAAAACGGAAACGGAAGTTCATGGCGGTGCGAAAGTGTTTTACAGTGTTTACCCTCACTTGGTACACCCCTAGTCAGGAAAGTGGTGACATTTGAGGTTTTTGCGGGAATTGGGTTTTTGGAAACTTTTCGTGTTGTGATTTATGAGCTTACTTTGAAAATCGTAGAATTTCATTAGCTTGATTAAATTTGGTGCAATAAACGTGGCATGGTTGCCTACTTTTGGGGGTTTTTACCATACAATTTCACACATTCCATCGTCACATCTTTAAAACAGTTTCACCTCTAGCAACTCCCTTGTTGCCTGTCAAGATTTATTGAGCGCTGTAACTGGATATATTGGACATTCCGTCCGTTGGCCACTGGGCTGACCACGGTCTGAACGCAATGAAAGTTTATGAATATGCATTCGCGCCCTGACCTTCGGGCGCCGCGGCCAGAAAAGCAACAGATAGATGCGTCGCAATCTCGGGCAGAAACGCACCGGACTTTGTGGACCTGGACGATGGTACCGTACCGCGGCCGCCTTTGGAGGCGGACAGAGAAAATTAAGTTGTGGGACGAAACCATTGGCCAGCTGCTGCAGTCCCGCCAAAGGTGCATATATGCCTTTTAAGAGTATTTCTTACCGCCCCTTGAGGTTTAGGGGATGGTGGGGTTGGGTTGGTGAAGGTTTGAAGCAATGCTGTTAATCGTTGAATCAACGTCATCGATGTCGTTGATCGTTGATTTAAACGTAATCGTAATCGCAGCCATCGTTGATTTAATCGTCAACGTCAACGGAGTCGTTGATTTAAACGGCGTTGATCAACGCGTTGATTATCGATAATCAACGCGTTGATCAACGGCGTTCTTTCATAGTTTTCTAGAGTTTTATGAGGAAAGAACGATTTTTTCATAAATGTATTGATTGGGAAACATTCTTAAATAGATGTGACATGGTTGTTCGGGGATCCGGGTGTACCAAGAGTACCGAAGTGACCGGATTTTAAACGTAATTTAAGCCCTAGCTAATTTCTGGTCACTTCCATCTCCACTTTGGTTCCCTAGTCCTTCCAGGATTTTTCTTATATAAATGACACCGAGGATGGACAATTGGGAACCGAGATATGGTCGGATTAATACCGGAATTATTATTCCGGCCGGTTCAGTGAGAGTCTCGCGTGACTGAATAACGACAGAATTTGTTTTTCTGTGATGCAATACTGAATTGACCACATGACCCATGTTCCAGAACCCAGATTGAGATTGTCCAAGATGTCAAACTTCATGACAGACCGGAGTAGCCTACTGTGGGTGATCAATGAGTTTCGATAGCAACCCCAAGAGATAAATCTTCCGTGTGGTGCCGAAAATCGATCGCAGTAGGTCATAAATATTTTGTTTACTCTTTGAATACTAGCAGGAAGCTACTCCGGTCTGTCATGAAGTTTGACATCTTGGCCGATCTCAATCTGGATTCTGGAGCATGGGTGTCAATTTAGTATTGTATCATAGAAAAACAAATTCTGTCGTTATTAAGCCTCGCGAGACTCTTACTGAACCCGCCGGAACAATAATTCCGGTGTTAATCCGACCATATCTCGGTTCCCAATAGTCCGTCCTCGGTGTCACTTACATAAGAAAAATCCTGGTTGGACTTGGGAACCAAAGTGGAGATGGAAGTGACCAGCAATTAGCTAGCGCTTAAATTACGTTTAAAATCCGGTCACTTCGGTCCTCTTGGCACACCCGGATCCCCGAACAACCATGTCACATCTATTTAAGAATGTTTCCCAATCAATACATTTATGAAAAAATCGTTCTTTCCTCATAAAACTCTAGAAAACTATGAAAGAACGCCGTTGATCAACGCGTTGATTATCGATAATCAACGCGTTGATCAACGCCGTTTAAATCAACGACTCCGTTGACGTTGACGATTAAATCAACGATGGCTGCGATTACGATTACGTTTAAATCAACGATCAACGACATCGATGATATAAACGCCGTTGATTTCAACGATTAACAGCATTGGTTTGAAGAAGTTAAAAGGCGCTAGAAGGCGTCTGGAAAATGCTGAAGTTGGCCGAAGACGCTTGAAGTCGTTTGGAGGCGGTTAAAGACATCAAAAGACGTATGAAAACGTCTTAAGACGACTAAAGATGCATGAAGGTGCCTGAAGGCACTGAAGGTGAAACGGGACGCAATTTCTGGTATCTTTTTTTTGTAGATTAAAATATTACAACACTAAAGCAAGTCTAATAAATAACAAAATATATAATTTAAAGATTTTAAGACATGAACCTACAAACTGGAACTGGAACGTCTTAAGGCGTCTATAGACGCTTGATGTTATCTGAAGATGCAAAAAAGTCGTTTTGAGAAATTACAATATTTAAAAAAATTGCAAATCTAGTTATTTTGAGAATTGATGATTTTTGAAACTGGGTGAATACACTGGCAAATTACTGGAACCTGTAAACAAAACAAGGCATTTTTAGTGTTCGGCCCAATCGGCCAGTCCCTACGTTGTGTTCTAACTCTTTGCGGGACTGCCGGAACCAACAACTCACGGACAACGGTGGAGATTCAGGGACGTCGGCGGACGCAGACTTTTCTCACCAAACAAATAAAACACGGTGGTTTTTAAGGCTCCGAGAGGCCACCTGCCTCCTCGGAGGTTCAACACAGAAGAACTTTATTTCACAATTATACAAAATACGAAATCTTAAATCTAAACCACAGAAATAACATCACGAAGATAAACAATAACAAACGTGACAGTCTGTACTGTCAACCTACTAGCGCTCCCAGCGGTCAATGAAGGAAACACTGCGTGACCGGGGGGTAATACAAAATTATGTCATAATAGGGTCCGCGATCCAACATTTAGATTGTCGAACAGATTTCAAGAACGTTTAAAGATGGCTGACGGTTCTTCAACTCATCTGAAGACGAATGATACATCTGGAGTCACATAAAGACGTCTTAAGGCTTTTGAAGTCTTCCAAAACGCTCGAAGACAAGTGAAATTGATGGGCAATTAAGACGTCATAAAGTAGTATGAAGATTACACCGACCAACAACCAACATTTCTGCGCAGGCCTTAAAGTGCACGTGTTTCTGGGGACCCCAAAGTTCATGCTTTCCATCGAGTGGAACCTGCGCGGTATTTTTTGTCATATTTTGTAGGTCAGTGTTACTTAAGAAGTCTAAGGACATGTAAAGCCAACTGAAGACGATTAACAGTGCTTAAAGACGTTTAAAGGAGTTGAAATGCGCCTGAAAACACTTGTAGACTTCTTAAGGCGCTTGAAGATACTTGAGGGTTTAAGAGGACATCAAAAGACGTTTGAAGACGTCTGAAAACGATTGAAGACATTTGAAGGCCCTTAAACGTGGTTCAAGGTTTAAGAAGTCGTCAGCGTTTAAAAAAAATGAAACATGGTTAAGGCAACCTAAAGTCTACGAAGACGAATGAATACGCTTGATAGTGTTTGAAAACGTCTAAAAGATTACAAAGGCGCTTGGAGATTACCGATGGTTCTTGATTTCATCGGAAGACGATTGAATACATCTGGAGGCGTTTAAAGACGTCTAAATGCGTCATTCAAAACACTTTAAGACAAGAGAAGTTGCTGGTTCTTGAAGACGTCATAAAGTGAACTGAAGATGATTAAAGAAGACGTTTATACACAGTTGAAGACGCTTGACAATACTTGAAGATGTCTACCGGAATTGAAAGGGGCTTGAAGATGGTTAAGGGTTTGAGAAGACATCAAAAGTTGCTTAAAGTCGCTTGAAGACGATTGAAGATTTAAAACTGAGGTTATCAATGCCTAGCAATCAACTGATTGAAAAATGACTGAATGAGATAGTCAAAGGAGATGGTAAAAGATCGAAGACAGAAGGCAGTGTTCAGAAAGCAGAACGCAGAAGGCCAACAGTGGAATGCAGAAGGTAGCCGGTAGATAGCAGATAACTTAAGGACAGAAAGCAGAAAACTGAGGACATATGGCAGCAAGCAACAGATAATAAAAGAAGACAAAGCCCAGAAAACAGATGCAAGGTAACACTAATAAGAAACCAGAAGATGAAATGAAGAAAACAAAACATAACAGTAAAAGAAAGACGGCAGTATGTAAGAGACCGAGGGAGATAGTAGAACACAGAAGGCAGAAACAAAAGGCAGAAGGCAGAAAGCAAAAGACAGAAGTTAGAAAGTAGAAAGAAAAAAGAAGGAACAGAAGGAAAAGGTAGACAAGAACGTGTTTGGCATTTCACGTAGATGATACCCAGCATGTTGTGCCAGTGATTAGAGTACACTTATTACGCTTATCTTGAAGGCTCCCGACGACCCTGAAAAATAATATTTAAAAACAAGTGATATATAGGGTAAGAACCTTTAAGTGAACTTAAAGAGCTTTTTTGAAGTTCTTTTTAAGATCTTAAGAGACCATTCACAAGAAAACACCAGGCAGAAGGCAGAAAGCAGAAGGAAAAAGGCAGACAGAACACATATAGAAGAAGACATCAGGCAGAAAGCAGAAGGAAAAACGCCGAAGGCAGTTAGAATGTAAGACAGAAGATAACATGCAAAACATGGAGCAGGTCAAATGTTTAAGGCAGAAGGCAGACTGTTGGAGGCTCAGAAGGAAGAAAGCGGGAGGTAGAACGCAGAGGCAGCTGGCAGACAGCTAAGACCCAAGTTGAAATGCTACAGGTAGAAGGTGGAAGAAGGCAGCATACGGAAAGTAGATTACTGAAGACAGCAGGCAGAAGGCAGAAAGTAGAAGGAGAATGCAGAATGCAGCAGGCAGAATCCAGAAAGCAGCACACAGAAATCAGCATAAAGAAAGAAGCACACTGATGGTAAGCCAAAAGCCAGAATGTAAAAAGCAAAACACGGAAGGCAGAAGGCAGCAGAAAAAAGCAGAAAGCTATTGGCTATTGTTTGCAAAAATTTCAAGATTTTTCAGTGTAAGATAGGTTCACCCCAACCTACCCTAGGGTTTCATTTCGATTGATAACGTACGGTGGGCGTCTCTGCGGTTTTCAATTTTAATAAAAACGCACCCAACCTCCCAACCAGGGAAGGTGCGGTCATATCTTGTGAGAAAATCACGATAAACTTTCGAAGAGGGACCTCCGCCTGAAGGGGGTGAACTGCTGATCCACATATAAATTTCGCAAATGCTGCGCCACGCCACGCGAGAGTCTGAAATTACTAGCCCGCGCCACATTCATTGAAATGCAATAAAGTAGTCACTCGGGGTGTCCTGGGAGCATAAAAAAGGGGGCCTCGTGACAGAGCGGAGTGAATTATGCTCAAGGTAAGAAATGCAGCGAGTAGTACTGTCTTGTCCTGGCGTGACAGATAAAAAATGGGGATTTTGACGCCGTAAAGAACGGCGTGGCTGCGGTGCTGGTGTTCGGTACAACTGCTGCAGCTGTGCGATTTATGAGCAGATCATGTCACGGAATGTGTTTTGAGGAGACGTGTGGATCCTTGAACGCACAATGGGATGATGCCCAAGGTACGGCTGGTGGAAAGGTTGAAATGAGGTTGAGGTTATGTGAAACTTTGGAAAAAAGGAAAGGTTTTGCTTTCAGATTTTAACATTGAAGTAATCCTTTTACTTTCAGAAAGAAATAGTTATTCTTTTAAACATCGGTAGGGGCAGGCGATATAAGCCAGAAGACCGAAGTTAATGGCAGAAGGCAGATGTCAGAAGACAGAAGGCAGTGGATAAAATGAAACAAGCATCATACAGAACGTAGAACGTAGAAACAGCAAAAAGCAGAGAGCAGAAGGCAAAAAGGCAGAGTGCAGGCAGTTGATTTCCAGAAGACAGATAGCAGGATGCAGAAAGCAGATGACATAAGGAAGTATCCACAAGGTGTAAGGCAGAAGTCAGAATGCAGAAGGCAGATGACAGAAGGCAGAGGGTAGAAGACAGAAGGTTCACGCAGAAAGCAGAATGCAGAAGACAGAAAACAAAATGTAGAAGGTAGAAGGCAGAAGCAGAAGACAGATGACAGAAGGCAGAAAACAAAATGCATAATGCAGAAGGTAGAAGGTAGAAGACAGAAGAATATGATCTAAAAGGAGAATACAAAATGCAGAAGTTAGAATACAGAAGGCAAAAGGAAGGGCAGAAGGCAGAGAAAGAATACAAAAGATTAAAGGCAGAGAACAGAAGGCAGAAAAAACCAGTTAGCTGAAATTCAAACGATTTTTTGGTTAGAAATTATTACGTTGCCCAGTCGTAAAGTCAATCATTCCACCACCTTGTCAGCGCTGATTTTTTACAGCAAAATTCCTAATAAATCACTCGTTCCACCCAGTAAAAACACACACAATTGACACTTCAATTTCCATTCGATCTCAGCCTGTCTGTCAGCTCAATTTGCATGCACTCCCCAACAAGTACCCTCGACTTCAACTGCTCCAAAATCCTCCGTGACACGAAACGAAAAGGTCTCTGTCGCGTGCAGTCTCGTCTAGTCTAGATATTTTTCGTTCAACCCCCTTCTGGCGCACTTTGGGCTTGCGCAAAATTAATGATATGCCACGTTAGGCTGCGCTCGCATGTTCGAGTGCCATTTATTTCATTAGTTTACATTCCATTTAGCGGAACCGTTTTGGTCACCGACGGCGGAATCTGTAGTACCGCTCCGGTTGAGGTACGACCCAAACGAACGGGTCCACTCTTCTCCAAGGGAGGAACATGATGCTGCGGTGTTGTTTTTGGTCCTGCAATTGTGCGACATAGTCCAAATAAAGCAAAAGTCTGGAGAAGGGTTTGAAAATATCACATTTTCAAAATTCAATTCTTAAAAAAACCCTAATTTTTGAAAAAAGTTTCACTTTAAAAAGCTACAACAAATTTTAATTGAAAATTACATTAATATCAGAAAATATATGTTTCCTCCTTATAGGCCCCCAAAACCAAAGCTAAAAACTCTATTCGCCACCTACATTCGAGTAGGAGAACTTTGGTGCAAGGTTACGTTTACGTTTTTGCGCGATAAGTGCAAGGGGGAGTGAAAACTATTTTAAGGTTTTTTAAAAGAAAATTGATCTTTTGGAATAAAATAAAGTAAACAGGAGGTAAGAAATAAAAAGTTCTATCGACTGACTTTTTGATTTTTTTGCTAAGTTGCCTTTTTCATTGAAAATTCTGAGATCCAGATTGAAAACGCGAGAATGAGGTTAGATTGCTAATTTTGAAAATCATTCCAATTACCATTTTTCAAGCAGAGCTTTACTTTTAAGGTAGAAGTGACTCTAAAAAATATTTTTCCACTTAAATAATCTACATTCCTAATGTATTAGTAAGGTTTTGGTTGATTAAAACATTCCCTTATTTTGAATCAGAAAATGAACAGATTAAATCGGCTATCACAAAAATATTTTCGTTTATATCAATTAAGCTATTTATTTCTTACCTGAAAATGGTATGATTTGCTATTAATGTCGATTTTATGATGAAATAAAACATTTTTAAATTTCAAACCAATTTACTCGCTTTAGGTTATAATGAAAACATCACCCCAAGTTTCAGCGCCCTCTAGTGGGGGGTAATTTTGACGTTTGATTGCCTATGGTCCTCCAGCAAATAATAATGGCCAGCTAGTGTAATGAAAAAGGTTCTCTTCCAGGACACCCCCACCCCTCCTCCCCCCCGCCTTCCTGTAAAGGATGATGCGGAAAAGCATTGCAACATCACACAAAGAATCTTTTTTTTCACAACGTTAAAACATCAAACAGACGAATACACACATTCTCGCAAACACATGATTATGTCTGGCTCACGATTGTCTTTTGTTTTTTTTTTACCTTTTCTTTTTCTCTCTCTCGACAGGTAAACGAAACAAACATTGCGCTAGGTCACGGACAACACACGCCAAAGGTAGTTGACAATCCAAGGTGGGGGAGTGGAGGGAGATAACGTAACGGTTTGATTTAATGACTTTCGAAAATGTTACTGCTGCAGAAGAATTGAGCAGTTTGCCACTTTCTAAGATGGCTGCAGAATATAACCAAAAATAAAACTGGTTTTACTGTCCCGCCCGTGTGGATCAATCGGACCGCGCACTGGACTCACAATCCAGAGGTTGTTGGTTCGAACCTCGCGGTGGGCGCTCTAAAAATTCTAAGTGTGAATAT
The DNA here is from genome assembly GCF_015732765.1 of Culex quinquefasciatus. Taxonomy (NCBI): domain Eukaryota; kingdom Metazoa; phylum Arthropoda; class Insecta; order Diptera; family Culicidae; genus Culex; species Culex quinquefasciatus. Next base: position 38,853,856 of record NC_051861.1, read on the forward strand.
GGGTATCAGGCGCCGTACTCAAACACTTAGGAGCCCAGGGCGGCGAAGTCTTTGTAGTTAAAAGGAAGACACTAGAGGTTGGTACTAGCAATAATGGTGGCCGACAGCTATAAAGTCAACTTTGTTTTTTTTCAACTGTTTTTTTGTTGAGGCGACTAAAGACGCCTCCGAAAATAAAGAAAATCAGGTCATCTGAATGCAGGGCCCCGGCGATGGCCTGATATGAGCTACCGAACAACATTGGCAATATGGCGTCGTTTGTTTACAAACATGAGATTGTTTGTGGACGAACCGAAAAATTTAATTTATTTAAAAAAAATTCTTTATCCATTGTGCAATAACATTAAGTCTTACAAAACAGACAAAGTTTCGTTAAATTCTAGACCAAAATTCATTTTATTATTATTTTTCAATTTAAACATATTTTTCGCGATTCTGATCAAGATTGCACATCAAATCATCGTGGCTTTAGTGTATCTTTAGTTTTCACATCGATTCACTGTAGATTCGTGTTTAAATTTTGAAATTTAGCATAAATTAAAATAAGTTGCAAAATTCCAAACTTCAGCCATGTGCAACAATTTCCACATCACCCATGCGGGAAACCGATAATGGGGTAATTCATGCGTTCCAAACTGTCAAAATTCCAAAACGTCATTGCCAATCTTCGGTCCGCTGCTTTTGTTCGTGTTTGAAGTTTCGGGCCGAGACTCTGTCTGAATGCAATAACTAAATACAATTTTACGAAATTTCTACGAATTTTACGATTTCTACGAAATCGATCTTTTGTTTGAATTTTATTTTTTGTATTTTTTAATCCGGCTAAAACTTTTTTGGGTTTTCGGTATGCCTAAAGAAGCCATTTTGCATCATTAGTTCGTCCATATAAATTTCCTTACAAATTTGGCAACTTTCCATACAAAAATGGTAAATGAAAATTATAAAATCTGTATCTTTTGAAGGAACTGTTTGATCGATTTGGTGTCTTCGGCAAAGTTGTAGGTATGGATATGGACTACACTGAAAAAAATGATACACGGTAAAAATAATTTGGTGATTTTTTATTTAACTTGATTTGCAAAAAAACACTTTTATATGTTTCAGGGGACATAAAATGCCAACTTTTCAGAAATTTCCAGGTTGTGCAAAAAATCTTTGACCGAGTTATGAATTTTCGAATCAATACAGATTTTTTTAATAAATCGAAATATTGGTCGCAAACATTTTTCAACTTCATTTTTTGATGTTAAATCAAATTTGCAATCAAAAAGTACTTTAGTGAAATTTTCATCAAAGTGCACCGTTTTCAAGTTAAAGCCATTTTTAGGTAACTTTTTTGAAAAAAATCGGAAAATTCACGAATGTTTCATATTTTAACATTGTAAATCGGACCGTTTGTTGCTGATCTATCGACATTAGAAAATGGTGGGTTGTTTGGGTGAGACCACAGAGATCAGATGTATATCATTGAACAAACAGCGTTGAAAAACGTGTGTAAAAATTGAAAAGAGCTAGGGTGTGCACTATACGTCTAGATAGCGCCACTTCCAAAATCATGATGGCCTACAGTAGCAGAACGTTGGACCATCTAATCACTGCATTAAACATTCCGTACGAACGACATCAGACCACTGTCTGACTGTCCTTCATCAGGGGGTTGCAATTTTACGCGTCAAAGGAGGTAAACAAAACGAAATCGGACATAACATGTGTAAAGGGACTATTTTAAGTTGTCGCTTGAAAAATAATTTTTGACTGAATTTTCTGTTATGTTTTCGTTAATGTTAATGCCTTTTTAGCATTATTTTTAGTCAACTGGAACTAAACAGAAGTGAATTTTATATTTAAACGAGGTTAACATTTATGTTCTTTCGAAATTATTGAGCCTTTTTCATTGTTAAGTCAAGTATTCTCAGCCGTGACGGTGGCGCCGCCAAGCTTATCCTGCACACTCTAATTTCTTTGATGCAAGATTGTATGCAACGTAATTTTTTTTAGTGCAACAGTGTTGCACTAAAAAAAATTACATAAATTAAATAGTCGAGCCTAGATGTTCATCTGTTCTCTGTGGTGAGACTTAGAAAACATCAATTTTCCTGTTTTTTAACCTTTACATCAGGGGTGCTCAAAGTTTTTGGAAGCTGGGCCAAATTTGAAGCTCAAATGACTTTGCGGGCCAAATTCATAAAAAAGGGTTTTTAAATAAATAAAATTATTAGAATTTATAACACTAAAAAAATAATCAGTTGAAGTTTTTTAAAACTTTTTTTTTTAATTTTTAAAATTTTCTCTGAATAAAATAGTAGAAAACACTAAATGACAGTTTTCGATCACTGTTGTTGATTTTATTGTTTTAGGAATTTGAAAATAAAAATATTGTTGAATGTACTTGTGTTTTCATTAAAATTTAAAGGTTAAAAATGGTGACATTTAATCTGAAAAATGTAACGACGTAATGTTATCTTTGTTGTGTAACTAATGAAAAAAATCGTTGAGAACCAGAACTTCAACATTTCAATGAGAAAAAATGTAAGAATATATTTTAAACATCCATCAAGTCGATTTGCAATCATTATTTTTAAAAATTGTAAGATTCGACGAAAAAAAAACTTTGATCGAAAAAAAACTTAATGCCTAACTGTTTATCGAAAATTTACTAAAATTCAATTTATTTTCAAATAAATCCGAACATGCTCAAAATGATTCTAAACGCAGAGGAATGCATTTCAATTGAATTCTGCTAATTCCACTTAAAAATAATTGATATTTTAAAATATTTTGAAAAAAAAAAACATTTTTGCCCTGATTTTTAAAGAATTTTTCACAGTGGGACAGAGGGTTAGTCGAAAAAAGCTTTGTACCATTTCCTGCAAAAGCCTAAAAATTAGTCTTTTTAACCTATAAATAAGTCTTTTTAAGCCTAAAAATAAGTCTTAATCAAGTTCCGCCATCTTGGATTATGTCCGCTCTGATCCCCTCGCATTCTCGAAAATGACTAAAATTTAGGCTTTTTGACGATAACATAAAGCCTAAAATTTAGGCTTTTCGTACTAAAACGGAACTAGTCTTTTAAAGACTAACCCATCATTAGGCTTAAAATGACTTAACACGGTTAGGTTCGATAAAGCCTAATTTTAAATCTTAAAAGACTAATGTCGGCTTTGCGTGTAGATATAACTGATGTCAAAACGATTCAATTACCTAATAATTTGTGAAGGATATTGAAGGCGACAAAACAAATTAAAACAAGTGAAAGCGCATTAAGGAAATAAAACTTTAAAATCAACAAGAGATATTTTAAGAAAGCGACTCAAGACGCCCTTCCGACATAAAATTCAGCATAAAACAAAACCAAGTTACGTAATTCATGAACCTCCCCCTGCTCATTCCTTCCAACAAACAATTCCCAACGCTCTATCGATTCGAGAGAAGAAGGTTGGGAAAGCAAACCGAGTGTTTCCTCTTCTCCACCACACCGAGATGATGTGTCGGCTATTATTGGAGCCCTCCAAAGGAGTGAGGGGGACCCCTTCATATGTACGCTATAACCAGGCCATGTTTTTATTGTCCTGTGAAAATTGTCATGTACTCTCTGTTGAATGTGCCTGTGCTGGAAAAGACAAACATTGAAACAATTACTGCAGAGCCCTCACGTGAGCATTCTTCGATTTTGAGGTTGAACGAACCTCTGGTCGCCTTAAAGAGCTCGAACTTGGCAAGGGTTCGAGGCTCACACATCGTAACGCTGACACTGTTGTAATCAATTAACTTTATGATGATATTGTAGTTAATAAATAACTCGTTAAACAACGAAGCTGGGTCGCGTTACAAAAAAGGAAGGCAATTTATTACCTCGTAAGAGGAAAGAGGAGAGTAGTGCGATCGATCCTGAATGGGCTCTGAAAGATCTTGTGCGGATAATTGTTTTGGGCTTTGGTTTTTCTGGCTGGATTACCGCCTTATAGGAAAAAAGTATACGTACTGGACGTGTGGACCCGTGCTGCACTTGCACCAGCATCAGGCTCGTAGAACTGGGGTTGTGTTTGAGAAAATAAATTAAAATCAAGTCGCGGATAAACGCGGGCTTAGTGCAGCGCCCAGAAAGGCTGCGGTTGGTCGATAGTTGGTACTAAATCAGAAGATGTGGCTTGAAGACTAGGGTGGTCCTTGTTCTATTCTAAATCAATTTGAGTATATTGGGCTAAGTTTCAATGGCATTTTAATAAAAAAAAAATGCAGTGGTTATGTTATAGGCATAACCATTATGACGAAGAATTTGACAGTCGTATTTGGAATTCACCCCAAAAGGAACATGACGTTACATGATGCATCATCTGGGATTTGCAAAAGTGACAAAATTACAAGTTAAAATTTTACATCCACCCTTCAAACTACGAGTTCTCAGCTGGGTGTCTCCACCGGTCGGAAAAAAGATGCAAGAAACGACATCGAGGGGAAAAAACCTCGCAAAAAAGCCAAGCAAAAGCACGACCCCAAGAGAAATAAAGCAGCAAAAATAAAAGTAACACTCCAAAACATGCCGACGACCGAAATCGATTTCCCGGGCTTTTCAACACGAACCGCGCGCGCGTGCTTATTTGATTAATAAATTAAGCTACCGTAAAGTCGTGAATTGCTGTCCTGCGCGATGTTGTTCAGCCCAGCTGGCTTCGAAAGTGGGTACACGCGCGATACACGCGAACTTATTCCGGCGAAGCTGTCGCGAATATTTATGGGTGACAAGATAGTTGGTTGAGTCGGCTTGGTTTGGGTCCCAGATGTGGCTCCCGGAGAAGGTGATAAAGCCATCCGATTGCAAGTGACGGTTTGGCAGTTTTTTTTCCTCCAGCAGTTAGAATGTTGAAAATAAGATGTTTTTATTTTAGTAGAGAGCATGATTGTCAGGTAATCTTGGAAAATTAATGTTTCGTAATTGAGTGATTCATGCAATTTTATGTTTGGTATTTTTTTCATTTGGCTCATACTTTGTGGGGATCTTTCCTATGACCAAATAAGCCATTTTGTGTCATTGGTTTACCTATACAAGGTTCCATACAATTTTAATAGCTGTCCATACAAAAAGGGTACGTAAATATTCGAAAATCTGCATCACTTGGAGGAATTTTCGGATCGATTTGATGTCTTCGGAAAAGTTGTAATTAATAATGAGGGCTTTTCAGAGAAACTGATTTTTCAATCAAACTTCTTTTCTTCTTTTATTTATTATTTTAATGACTTCAAAATATTTATTTTCGAAAAGATTAGAAATTTCACAATTGTTTAAATTTTAACATTAAAAATTGGACCATCAGTTGATGGGATCGTTGCATAACAAATTTAGGTGTTGTTTTCGTGAGACTTGGAAAACTTAGATTTTCCTGTTTCTTTTTCTATTAGGCGCTGTTTATCAGCAACCAGATATCCAATCGTCAATGGGTAATTCTTCACTAACTCACACGAAATCGGAAAAAGTTGCCCGACCCCTCTTCGATTTTCGTGAAACTTTGTCCTAAGGGGTAATTTTGGTCCCTGATCACGAATCCGAGGTCCATTTTTCGATATTTCGTGACGGTGGGGCGGTACGACCCCTTTCATTTTTTTGGTTTTTTACTAAGACACGTTTTTCAGTGATTTGTAGCTCGCAACCGTGAAAAGATAGAAATTTGGTGTCAAAGGGACATTTGTGTAAAATTAGACGCCCGATTTGATGGCGTACTCAAAATTCCGAAAAAAAAAACGTATTTTTCATCAAAAAAAGTTAAAAAATAGTTTTAAAATCGCTGCCATTTCCCGTTACTCAACTGTCAAAAATCGTGAGACATGTCATTTTATGGGAAATTTAATGTACTTTTCGAATCTAAAATAACCCAGAAGGGTCATTTTTAAATTTAGAACAATTTTTTTCATTTTAAAGTTACGTGTTTTTTCTAACTTTGCAGGGTTACATTTTAGAGTGTAACAATGTTCTACAAAGTTGTAGAGCAGACAAAAACAAAAATAATGTTATTTAAACATAAGGGGTTTGCATGTATTCTTCACGAGTTATCAAAATTTTACAAAAAAGTTTTTTGAAAAACGATTTGTTGTGGCTTGTGCACTGCTTGTATGTGGGGATTTTTCGAAAAAAAAAAACAAACTGGATATTGCGCAATTCCCACTAACTTGGACTTCGCACTATATTTTTGCTATCGATCGCACTATTGCGACTTGTCAAACTGGCTTGGAAAATTTAAAATTTTCGCAAAAAAGGTCAAAGCGAGCCGCGGTTGCCGATCGTTTTTCAGCTGTCAATCGCAATTTAAGAGTGCGAAACGTCCAGTTTGGTGGAAACTGCGACTGAAAATGTAAATAAACAAAAGCTGGTTGCCTAGTTTTTGAAATGCTGTTGTCAAAAGTACGAGAAATAAGTGCGGGCAAAATCCAAGTTACAGTGAAAGGATCAATACACTTATTCACCACAAAAATATATTTTTTGAAAAAAAAAAAATCTGATTCTCGCAATGCACGAGTCACAACAATCGTCCAAGGGGTCATTCTTATGCAAAATTAGCTGAGGTTTCCGAAAAAAAATACTTTCTAAAGCACACGATTGAGTTTTTGGGGTTAAAAATTCAAAAAACTGGTCAAAAATAGTCAAAATCATAACTTTTCCAGAAAACTTTTTTGTAAAATTCTTGTAAAACTCGTGAAGAATACATACATATCCAAATTTTTGTTTTTGTCTGCTCTACAACTTTGTAGAACATTGTTATACTCTAACATGTAACCCTGAAAAGTTAGAAAAAACACGTAACTTTAAAATGAAAAATTTTGTTCTAAATGAAAAAATGACCCTTCTGGGTTATTTCAGATTCAAAAAGTACATTAAAATTGCCATAAAATTAAATGTCTCACGATTTTTGACAGTTGAGTAACGGGAAATGGCAGCGATTTTAAAACTATTTTTTAACTTTTTTTGATGAAAAATACGTTTTTTCGGAATTTTGAGTACGCCATCAAATCGGGCGTCTAATTTTACACAAAAGTCCCTTTGACACCAAATTTCCAAAAGCTAAAAATTGAAATTACAGGCCACGATGTCAACATTTGAAATGAAAAAAGTGTTTTAAATTGCATCATACACCTGTCCAGTTGTTTTGCAATCATTGATTTCTAAAATTTCTAAATACTGACGAAAATTTTATTTTTGCGAGAAAAAAAAAGTTTTTGCGGTGCTGTACATTGTAATTTCATAAAAGTTCAAAATATTTTTAAACGAGACCAAACATGCTAAATATGATTATCAATGCAGAAAAAGGCATTTAAGATTATTCTCAGTTGATTAGACTTCTATTTCCATTGAAATTTTGATATTTTTTTGAAAAAATATTGTTTTGAAAAAATATTTTTTTTGCCTCCTGATTTTTCGGACCAATTTTGAAGGGGGCATAAACTTTGAAAAATATTTGCAACGGCCTTAAACAAATAAAAAATAAATAAATAAGAACCATGGAAATTTTACTTTTAGTCATGAAAAAATCATCAATCAAAAAAAAAATCTGAATAGTTCTTATTAACATCTACAACTTTGCCGAAGACACCAAATCGATCAGATTTTTTTCTTAAGATAATTTTTTTCAAATAAGCATGTGTCTATTTTGTATGACCAGCCCGAAAAATGATATGGAAAACCCAATGATGCAAAATGTATTTTTTTCTCATTCACATTTTGCATGGACATAGACAAAAAAAATATAAATATTTATAATTGTTTACCAATATGTATATACAAATTTTCATAAAATGTGAGCATTTATTTTATCGATGATTTATATTTATTTTTCAAAGTTTTAAAACTTACTTTGTAATTTATAAGGTCAACTTTTTAATGTGTTGAGAATAGAAATAAACTTACCAAAAAACAAACAATATTTCATATTCATTATTTAAAATGTCTTTTATAACAATTATTTTTTTAGTGTAAATACATTTAAGCCTTTTTTAATTTTTAACTAACTTTCATATTTTTAAGACATTTGTTACATTAAATTATTTTTCTTTAATAATGAAAAATAAGCTTAATTTTTTGAATATGAGCTGATGCATTCAAATAAAAATAAATTATTTTGAAGTTTTACAAAATGCTTAATACACAATTACAGTTGAACAATTCTCTGAGATTTCGGTCATTCGTTTTTTTTTTGTATTTTTTAATGGAACCATCCATAAACCACGTGGACACTTAAGGGGGGGGGGGGTATGGCGATTGTCCACGATCCATACAAAAAAGTTTTTTTGTATGGACAATTGTTCACGAAGGGGGGGGGTCTAAAAGATTCCCAAAAAAGTGTCCACGTGGTTTATGGATGGTCCCAATCTGGCTGAAACTTTTTTGTTGCCTTCGGAATGCCCAAAAAAGCCATTTTGCATCATTAGTTCGTTCATATAATTTTCCATACATTCCATTTGACAGCTGTCCATACAAAAATGATATGTGAAAATTCAAAAGTCTGTACCTTTGAAGGATTTTTTTGATCGATTTGGTGTCTTGGGCAAAGTTGTAGGTATGGATATGGACTACACTGAAAAAAATGATACACGGTAAAACATTTTTTGGTGATTTTAAATTTCACTTTTTGTCACTTAAACTTGATTTGCAAAAAACACTATTTTTATTTTTTTTTATTTTTTTCTGATATGTTTTAGAGGACATCAAATGCCAACTTTTAAAAAAATTCCAAAATGTGCAAATAATCTTTGACCGAGTTATGATTTCTTAATCTTCTTCTTTTTTTTTTCAAAAAATCGAAATATTGGTCGCAAAAATGTTTCAGCTTCATTTTTCGATTTAAAATCGAATTTGCAATCAAAAAGTACTTTAGTGAAAATTTGATAAAGAGCACCGTTTCCAAGTTATAAACCGTCAATATAACGCCCTTTTGAAATGTAAGTCTTGATTTTAAAATTTTGAAAATATTGTTTTCGAAAATATCGGATAATTTCACGAATGTTTCATATTTTAACATTGTAAATGGGACCATTAGTTGCTGAGATATCGACATTAGAAAATGGTGGGTTGTCTTGGTGAGACATCAATTTTCCTGTTTTTAAACTTTTGCATGACAATATCCAGAGTCTCGACCCGAAACTTCAAACACGAACAAAAGCAGCGAACCGAAGATTGGCAATGACGTTTTGGAATTTTGACAGTTTGGAACGCATGAATTACCCCATTATCGGGTTCCCGCATGGGTGATGTGGAAATTGTTGCACATGGCTGAAGTTGGGAATTTTGCAACTTATTTTAATTTATGCTAAATTTCAAAATTCAAACACGAATCTACAGTGAATCGATTTGAAAACTAAAGATACACTAAAGCCACGATGATTTGATGTGCAATCTTGATCAGAATCGCGAAAAAATAGGTTTAAATTAAAAGTAATAATAAAATAAATTTTGGTCTAGAATTTAACGAAACTTTGCCTGTTTTGTAAGACTTAATGTTATTGCACAATGGATATAGATTTTTTTACAAAAAAGTAAATTTTTCGGTTCGTCCACAAACAATCTCATGTTTGTAAACAAACGACGCCATATTGCCAATGTTGCTCGGTAGCTCATATCAGGCCATCGCCGGGGCCCTGACAATATCTCAGCAACTAAGGGTCTTATTAACAAAGTTCAAAAAACCAAAATATAAAGAATTTTCTCAGCTCTTCAATTTTTTTAAAGGTGGGCAACTAATTTAAAAAAATGAATAATGGTGATTATTTTGAAAAAAGTTACCTAAAAATGGCTATAAGTTGAAAACGGTATAATTTACCAAATAGTAGTTTATGCAAAAAGTTGCAAAAAGAGGATTTTTTCAGCACGAGTCGTACATTTATCCAACGAGGTTCATCTCGTTGGATAAATACGAAGAGTGCTGAAAAAAATCAAGTTTTGCAACGAGTCCCATACAACATTTTTTGCAATTCCAAAAAACACACACTGAGTGAAATTTTATGGAAAATTTTCATGTATTTTGTCAATAAATCGTTTAAATCAAAAAATGTTGAAAAGTGTTACTTTTCGAAACAAGTGCTGAAAAGTTCAACTTTTCAGCACCCATTTGAGTGCTGAAAAGTAGAACTTTTCAGCATTTATTTTGAAAAGTGTTGCTATTCGATTCTGTTATTTTTGGTAGGCTATTTCGTTGTTCAAGAATGACAGGAAAAGTAAGTAGTTTCACGACGGAATTGCAAAAAAGTACTTTTTGATTGCAAATTCGATTTTACATCGAAAATGAAGTTGATTTTTCTTGCGACCGATATTTTGATTTTTTGAAAAAATCGGTATTGTTTTAAAAAATCATAACTCGGCAAAGATTTTTTACATAACCTGGAAATTTCTGAAAAGTTGGCATTTGATGTCCTCTTAAACATTTTTTTTTTGCAAATCAAGTTTCAGTGACAAACAGTGAAATTAAAAATCACCATTTTTTTTCAGTGTAGTCCGAAATCATACCTACAACTTTGCCGAAGACACCAAATCGATAAAAAAATCCTTCAAAAGATACAGATTTTTGAATTTTCGCATATCATTTTTGTATGGACAGCTGCCAAATTTGTATGGAAAATTATATGAACGAACTAATGATGCAAAAGTGCTTCTTTGGGCATACCGAAGGTACCAAAAAAGTTTCATCCGGACTAAAAAAAATACAAAAATTAAAATTAATGAAAAAATACCGATTCCGTAGAGAACTGCTCAGTTGAACTTAAAGTTCTACTACAACTGTTCTAGAGAAAGAACTTTATTTTTAATGGACAAAATAATGAACACAAATATTTGCATAAAATTTTACAGAGCTAATAAAAATATAAATAATCAATTTAAATCAAAGTTGGTCAGTGCCTGCAAAACCCCTCTCTTATTTATAGCTTTCAGCGTGAAATGGCAATTAAACATTTAAAATAAAAATAAATTGCCCGAAAATGCCACACACTGCAACACATCGCCCAATTGATTTCCTCCTTTGCACTTTTCGCCGTGCTTTTAAAACTCAAAACACAAAAGAAGTGCAAAAATATAGATAAATCACAGCTGGAAAACCCCGATTCTCGATCGATCCTCCCAACCCAAACCCATGACGACAGGGATGGAGCGGCCCAAATTGAATAATCACCAAACAATGAGCGGCGAAACGTCGGTGTAGGGATGCACACTTTCCATTGTTGTTTGGTTTGGTGATGACAGCGAGTGAGATGTGATGTGAGGTGGGCAGTGATGAGAATGTTTTCGCTTATTTAAAAACATTCAAATTAAGTTGCCCAAATGTGAGAAATAGATGGTGAGAAGTGATAGGTACGGATTCAGCAGTAAGTAAAGAAGAGTGGAGAAGTGAGTGAGCAAGAATCTATGACATTTTCCCGAAACCCATATTACCGAAGGGACATTTCCCCGAATGCCACTTCCCCGAAAAGACACTTCCCCTAATAGTCATTTCCCCGAATTCCATTTACCCGAATTTCCCATTTCCCCTAATCGTCCACATTCCCGAATGCCATTTTCCCGAATGGGCCACAATCCCGAATGCCATTTACCCGATTAGTCATATCCCTGAATAGTCATTTCCCTGAATAGTCATTTCCTGAACGCCATTTCCCGAACGCGGTCAAGCCGAAATGCCCGGTGCCCCGGCGCGCGCGCTCCTGAGCACCGGGCATTTCGGCTTGACCGCGTTCGGGAAATAGCATTTACAGTCGACTCTCTGCTTGTCAATATCCAAGGGACCGTCGAGGAAGAGAATCATCAGATTACAGAACGATGCAAAATGAAGACTCGATTGAAAATATTTTTTTCTTGATACCCAGCTATGGGAGAGAATCATGGCAACGTCCATCAAACAAAACCAAACTAATGTCAAACACCCTTTAAAGCTTCGTTTCGCCAAGAAAAATGTCTATGCAAGCCATGAAAACTGAAATTATTGACAACCGGAAGAGATTTTAAAGCAAACAGGGACTGAAGAATTCATCGATAGACCAGAGAGTCGACTGTGTAAGAAAAAATGATGGCAATTTTTATCACATCAAACTACATATAATATTTCTTGAAAGGTTCGTATTGGCCTTGAATGATCAACTTTCTTTTGGCTTCACTCAGAACAGACGTAGCATTTTAGGGGGAAGGGGTGTTGTAAGGTTTGGTACTATTCATTCAAATACAATGAATATTGTTACAGACTATTTTTATACATTCTCAAAACAAAAACCTTTTTCTTATAGACATGATAATAATAATGCAATAGAAATTTTGTTATTTTTATGATTCAGAAAACAAACCGTGCGATTTTCGTAGTACAGAACCCCGTTCACACTGATCATTTTATTCGCATTGCTGGTTTGGGATTTGGCGAAAAGTATAATCAACAAAAATTTATACCAGCCTTATGTACCTATTTGTTCGATTTTTGCGTTCTTGAACAAAATTCGAAAAAAATTCCTTGCAAATTTCTCAAAAACAACATTTAATCATGCGGTTGAATACAAATGTTAATTGAACAACAAAAAATCTAGTAATTGGGTCCTAAAATTAAGCTTAAATTTGTGATATTATTGTTCACAAGAAAAATAAGCTTTACTAAGTACTATGACCCTTTGTACGACCGCAAAGGATTTAAAAGGGATTTTTAGTTCAATTTCTAAAAATTCACTTCACGGCCCTTCTTGGCAGAAAAGCTCCTACTTGACAGCTCGATCCAGGGGGGGCATAGTTGATCCATCGGAAAAATGTTGTCTTGTCAAAAACTTTTTTGCATAAAAATGAATAAAAAAGTTATCAGAAATGGTTTTCAATCGTGTTTTTACCGTTGTTCATAAAAATTGACAAAGGGCTTTACTACCCAATTTACAACATTTAATCAACAGTGAGATCATCAGCATACCCGAAAAAGCTGTTTGTTCGGTAAAATTGAGAAAGAAAATAACTGTTAGTCATGGAAAAGGCTTTAGCGAAAATGATGATTAGGGGATATGCAAATTCGAGTAATTTTAAATTTAAATAAACGGCAATTGGCGTAAGTGTCATTTCGGGAAACGGCATTCGGGGAAATGGCCGATTAGGGGAAATGGCATTCGGGGATATAGCCGATTAGGGGAAATGATATTCGGGGAAATGGCATTCGGGGATGTGGCTGATTAGGGGAAGTGGTATTCGGGGATGTGGCCAATTAGGGGAAATGATTTTCGGGGAAATGGCATTCGGGGAAATGTCATTCGGGGAAATGAGCTAGACCCAGTGAGCAAATAGTATATGAGAAGTTGTTGGTGAATAGTGAGAAATGAGTCGTGAGAAGTAGGAAACAGGCACTGAGACATTTGTAATGAGAAGTTGTTAGTGAATGCTTAAGAAAAAGTAGTGAGGGACGAGTGAGTGAGTGAGAAATGATGAGTGAGTTGTTGAGAAGTGATTGGTGAGTTGTTGAGAAGCAATTTGTTAGAATAAGGAAAGAGTGATAGTTACGGACTCAGCAGTGAGTAAAGAAGAGTAGAGAAGTGGATGAGCAACTAGTATATGAGAAGTTGTTGGTGAATAGTGAGTCGTGAGAAGTAGGAGACAAGTACTGAAACATTTGTAATGAGAAGTTGTTAGTGAATACTTAAGAAAAAGTAGTGAAGGACGAGTGATTGAGTGACAAATTATGAGTGAGTTGTTGATAAGTGATTGGTGAGTTGTTTAGAAGCAATTTGTTAGAATAAGGAACAAGAAGAACACTGAGAAATGTGTCGAGAGATGAGAGCAATTGATAGTGTTAAATGATTATTACTAGTGAGAATCAAGATACTGAGAAGTAGTTGCGAGAAAAATGAGAAATTAATATTTAGTGATCTGAGAAATGAGTAATGGGAAGTTGGTGAGAAACTAGTAGTGAGAAGTGGTTATGAGAAAGAGAGATTATTTTCATGAAGCATTTCCCATCCCTGAAAACCATCTCTAGATTTCAACACACATATGGTTGAATCGGCCTGATGATATTGACGTGACGACATGGGTCACGTTTCTGTGTCGCAATATGTCTTCATTTTCACCGCTATTTTCGGGTTCTTTAGGCCTTTGCCATTGACCTTCCATCTGGGCACAGTGTCAAAACCCAATTCGGTCCCGTGGCCTTGAACCTGTGTGTACCGGGAATCTGCTGCAAATGTTCAAACACACACGTCACAAATTAAGCTGTTGTTTTGTTTGGAAAAAGATCAAAACAGATCCGGTGCTGGAAAAGGGAAGGAAGGAAGAGGTTAGGAAATTTGATCCTTCGGCCGTTGGCCCCGGGCACGTCCCAAATCGCCTGTATGTTTGTGCAAAAATACCCTCTACTCTTGATTAACCTTCTGTTTTGGGATGGGACCGGACTTCACGAATGGGGTCGATGGTCATTTACTTTATTACTGTTGCAGAGTCTGGAGGGATGGCTACTGCTGCCACTGGATGTCATTGATGGCACCAAATATTTATGCGCTGTCATGTGTTATGACCGTATTGTCATGCTGTGAACAATAAAAACATCTTGATTGTGTCGAGAAAGGAAGAGGGACAGTGGATGTTTTTGAAATTATGACCAATTTGTTGAATTAAGTGCGTTAAGGTATAGCACTCATTGTCATTTTGGTCATGCCTGTGACATTATAAACACATGCTTTTCAAGAATTATTATAAAAGAAGCAAATCGATAAGTTTAATTCTAACAATTTAATTATTTTTCAAGGTGCATTGAACCGTTGTCCAACCCATTGTGGAATAAGTTAATTCCACGAAAAGGTAACCTTTTCGCACAAAGTCAAACAACAACAACAACAACCAAAAACCCCGACAAGAAAGCATCCCATTCAACGAGAATGGCTGAATTATGTGGGTGTGGGTGCGCCCAAGCGTCGTCGTCGTTGCAAATTTTAAATTTATAAATCGCTGTTTCTGACAGCTGGTCGTTCTCTCGACCGATACCGTTCCAGGGGGTATCGACGGAACACCTTTCCCTTTGGGTTGATTTTTATGGCTTTCATGGGCCAGATGCAACTTTTCAATGCATCTGATATGGGGAAATTTGATGGAGAAGTTTGGCAGTGGTTGGACAATTGTGTAGATTGGTTTTAATCAATTCATTTTTTTTTATATTTACAAAAAGGTTTGACAATAAAAATAACTAACGAAATTGCCCCTCATAAAAGTTCAAAATAATAAAAAATGAAATATTACCCTATCGCACGTTTCCAGGCCAAATTGAGATGAATCAATCATTTTACAGACTTTCCCAGCGGGATCACTTTGTGTAAACAAAATAATTGAACCATTGTTGATGGTGGAGCGGTGTCCGGAACGTGACAATCGGATATACAACTTTAATAGACAAGTGTGACGGTTGTGGGAATAATCTCTTCTTCTCTCGGATTTTGAGCGTGACGATGTGAAATAAATCAGTTTTTTTTGCAGATTTTAGCAAAACAAGATTTAAAAGACAACATTCGTTGGTAACACTGAACAAAAATGTCATCCAGATCAAATCAGCTGCCCCTTCAAAATTGGTCCGAAAAATCAGGGGCAAAAAAATTCAAAAATTCAATGGAAATAAAAGTCCAATCCACTGAAAACAAAGCAATGTTTGAAAGCATATTTGGGCTTGTTTAAACCTATTTTGAATTTTTTTATGAAACTCCAATGTAAAACATCGCAAAAACTTTTTTTCTTGCAGATTTGTTTCGTCAATATAAACGTATTCTGGAAACTAATGATTGCAAAACAAGTTGACAGTCTAATGCATTTTAAAACACTTTTTTCATTTCAATTATTTTTTTTTGTTAGTTAGTTATAAGTTTTAAATGTCAAAAATTAATGCACCGATAAAATGGCCATCAGAGTTGTTTTGTTAATCTGATTTGGTCAACTGCGGTGGACTTTCTTGAAATAATTCGAACTGTCAAAAATCCACCAAAGCATCTGCCACATTGATCACACAAAAAACTGTGGTAGAAAAGTATCCACCGGTAGATGCTTTGGTGGATTTTTGACAGTTCGAATTATTTCAAGAAAATCCACCGCGGTTAATCAAATCAAATTAACAATGCAACTGTTTTTACGCTGTTGACAAATACCGTCATATTAGCAAGTTGACAGATGTCATTTTTTAAGACAGTGTTGCTAGTTTATAGATTTTTTAAAGAGCTTTTTTTGTTAGTTCTTCAATTGGCCTTTCCTGCTAAAAACACGATTCAGCCACGACCGCCCACAGTTCCTACAACAACAAACAATAGCCAACAACGAAAAATCATCATAATATTTTTCTTCCTGGAGTTCCAAGTCATCAAACATTCACCGCGACAGAGGCCAGAGGCCAATCAACATTGGTGTGAAGTGCGGCGGACAAAAGTCTAACCGCGGAGGTGGTCATCGCAGTAGGCTTCGGCGTTGGTCATCACGCCCGTCCCATTTCTTCCACGGAAACGAGTTCTAAACACCTTCCTTGTGCAACGCTGTTGCAACACCGCCTCGGCAGGAGACTGCTCTGGCAACACTGCTGTCATGAAGAAGTGAGGTATGCGCGAGGAGGGGGTACATGCAGAATAAACAAATATAAAATAGCTGCACATAATGCGTAATGATGGTCATAAAATTGGATTATGAGCTAGGTCCGCGCGGCATGCCAGGCAAGGGAAACCTCGGTTTGATGGTTCCGCCGCGCTGAAAGACAACCGTTTGTCGGCTCCAACTGGAGCGATTAGATTCCTCTTAAATCGTTCTCAGGCGGGGAACTCTTTGCGGGCCTTTGGTTGAGAAAATTGCGGATAAGCAGTTGTTGAAAATCTGTCATTTTTGGCAGTTTGCATCACTGCTTTTTGTTTTGATAAACCACTTTTGACAGTTTGTTTCTTTTTCCGAGGGATAGGTCAAAGCTCAAAAGGGTCGCAACGAGATCATCCGAGGCAAACCGTCTACGACGAAACCGGTAATGGCTGCCAAGAAGGCCCCCTGAACTCCTTCGAAGAACTCATAATGATTGGCACGTGCACATCGGGTGCATCACGCGCTGCAACGCGGCCTACTTTTTGAGGTTATGTTATGCACTTCGGTGGAATTTTCCGGCACTCGTTTTGCTTCCGGAATTGTTTAGACCTTTTTCCTCCTCCGCGGATGATCGGAGAAACATAACCGCTTTCATAGATCACTTTCCAGTCGTGTGGTTTTGAGAAATTAAATAGATGCAATTCCCTTGCGTCCGCACGTTCCGCCCCCAACCTCTTCGTAAACAATCTGGAAAAATATAATCCAGCCTCTTCGGGAACTGGATCCGTCTGGAGGATTGTGGCCGCCGACGACGCCGCGGCAGTGCACAGTGTTCGGAATGGCAAAATTAAGTGGAATAAATTGATAACTCCTTTATTTGACGTCCTAGCGAAATGGTGTCTTCGGAAGAGTTGTTGTACTTGATAAGGGCTATCTTTTGAAGTTATTGACATACAGAGTGACGACCTTCCAGGGTGTCAACCAAAAACTAACTTTGTTGGATGACGTTGTAGGGCTTTGGTGTCTTCGGCAAAGTTGTAGAGGAGAAAATTTCATGAAAGTTTGTCGAAGGCGCCAAATTTGTAGCTCTTAATCTACTCGAGATATACGCCATTTTTGCAAAAATGGTCCAAAAAAGCACTTTTTTGGTGATAAATCAAAATGTTAGCATTTTAGCGGCCTACTATGTTCTGGAGAGTTGTTTATGAAATAAAATTACACATCTTTGCCGAAGACAACAAAATGTTTTGAGCCTTTATTGAGGAGTTATAACAATTTTTAGGTGATTTTGAGCCTATTTTCAAGTTGCTATGTTTTCAAAATGGCGCATTTTGGCGCAAAACCGAACAATGCACCTGAAAGTACTCACTTTCAACTACATTTCCTGAAAATATCTCCGTGTCTATCGGTGTCTATTTTTAGATAACTCAATTTTAGTTTGACTGACTTTTAAGTAATTGTTCGTATTTGAAATTAAGTATTTCTTTTTATACTTGGTCAATTCAGAAAGGTTGTCGTATTTTTTCATAGACATAGTTTTTTCCATAATAATCGATCAATTTACCCTTCAATTTACCGATTATTACCACGTTTTCAATAAGATTCCGCTTAAAAATTATAAATAAATTGATTAAAAACAGTCAAACTAAAATTGAGTTATCTAAAAATAGACACCGATAGACACGGAGATATTTTCAGGAAATGTAGTTGAAAGTGAGTACTTTCAGGTGCATTGTTCGGTTTTGCGCCAAAATGCGCCATTTTGAAAACATAGCAACTTGAAAATAGGCTCAAAATCACCTAAAAATTGTTATAACTCCTCAATAAAGGCTCAAAACATTTTGTTGTCTTCGGCAAAGATGTGTAATTTTATTTCATAAACAACTCTCCAGAACATAGTAGGCCGCTAAAATGCTAACATTTTGAGTTATCACCAAAAAAGTGCTTTTTTGGACCATTTTTGCAAAAATGGCGTATGTCTCGAGTAGATTAAGAGCTACAAATTTGGCGCCTTCGACAAACTTTCATGAAATTTTCTCCTCTACAACTTTGCCCAAGACACCAAAGCCCTACAACGTCATCCAACAAAGTTAGTTTTTGGTTGACACCCTGGAAGGTCGTCACCCTGTATGTCAATAACTTCAAAAGATAGCCCTTATCAAGTACAACAACTCTTCCGAAGACACCATTTCGCTAGGACGTCAAATAAAGGAGTTATCAATTTATTCCACTTAATTTTGCCATTCCGAACACTGTGCAGTGGTTTTGAACTGTCGGAAAGAAACGAATAATTCATGCCTGAGCCGTTCCGAGCTCGCTGAGTTATTATATTGTTGTAAGCTCTATAAGGAAGTGAGCGGTCCCGATTCCCGGGGATCTCGGTTGATGAATTTGCATGCGAGGTTCCGGAAAAAACGAAGACCTGGTTTATTTCATGCAGTCCCAGCTGGATTTTAGACGTCAGAAATGGGTAAAAAAAAGGCTAATCAGAGCAATGGAGCGCTGAAGTTTTGAACTGCATTGAATCACCCCCTGTTCGTCTGGAACTGGCAGCACTGCATTTCTAGATAAATTGACAGTAATCAAAGTGAAATTTGACAATTTTGACAGTCACAGGGAGGCGTTTGTAATTCAATCATATGCTCCCCACAAAACTTTCCGCAGAAAGTCTTGTGATTTATCTGGAAATTCTCTGCGACGTCTTTGATTTGCTGATGGTCGTCCCCGTTGACATCCCACACACTGACAGAATGGAGGGCGCCAGCATTGCACCATCTCAAAATGTGCACAAACTTTACCTTTCTATTTACTTTCAGCTCAATCAACTCGAGTGCGGAGGAGTCGGGCGCCTCGAAGAACCCTTTCGACGACAAACTTTTGGTATTCTCGTAAGAGATTGAGCTGCCAATATAACAGCACAAAAATACAAAATAACAAAAATACAAAAACACAAAAATAACAAATTACAACAAAAATATAACAAAAATACAAAACGAACGGCTAGACAGTGTTGCCATCAATGATGAGGTGGTATTCCACTGCAATTGAATTGTTAGCAAAATTGTTCGAATTAAATTATTGGAAAATTTTATTCATCGAAGCTGTAAAATTTATTTTTAGTTGTGATGATAAGCTAATTTTAAAGCTGATGTTTCGCAGGGTCATTGAATCACCCCTCGTTTGACAGTTCACCAGTTCATCTTTTTGATAAAATCCGTTGGTCTCGAAAGGGGTTGAAAACCTCAAACAGTCATGATTCCCAGACAAATCGTACACCTGGGCGCGGTGCGTGGGCGTCCAATCGATTCGTGTCGGTAAAGTGCAATCAACTTATTGTTGAGGTTATGCGCAAATTTCCCAATCGTCTATTGTCTCTCCCAAACTCTTCCGTGTGACCTTTTGACGTTTCGCTTGCACGGCAGGACGTTCCTTCATCAAGCTTTTTAATTGGGGTCAACACGCTGGCGAGAAAAAGGAAAATGAGGTTGGCAAATTAATTCCACGCGTTTGTCATCACTTTCGCTGGTGACGTGGCGCAAATTAATTGCGAAACATTAACATCAAACAGGGACTAAACGGATTGTGTTTTTTTTTTAATTTGGTCGAGGCGTTTCATTTTCATCAGTTTTTTTCTGCTGTCTTTCTTTTGCTAGAGGGGGCGTTCTACGATATGGAGGTAATTTTTCAACAAAGAGTAGCTTCTGTAGGGAAAAATTTCAGTGCAAACTTGCGAAAAAATAAAAATAAAATGCTCGAAAAACCGCCACTGGACATGGATGATAAATGGGCCCAACGCCAGTGCCTCCGGCCGGAGCCCATTGTGTATGTGAGGCTCTTTCTGGGGGAAAAAAGGAATGCAGTCCAGTGGACACGTCCTAAAAGGCAAAATAACAAAAAACTAAAAGAGGATGCATTCTTGCGAGAAACAGAGATGATACATGTGGGTTTAATTTGAGAGTAATTTGTAGCTGGCAACACTGGAGAGATTAGTTTGCAGTTCTCTTTTTTTTCGTTGAACAAGATGAAACGATTGTAATCTTTCAGGATTTTAATTATTATTTTCACACCCTTTAAAAAATATCTTGAAGGCTAACGTTGAACTTGTTTTAAAATTTAACTGAAATTTTCTCTTTTCAATTTCTTTTCAGACTTCTTCCAGCATCAATGACAGTTCAGTAAAAAAATCATCGTGACAGTGCTGCCAGCGAAATTTTCTTAACATGAGTGATTAGTGCAAATTAAGAGGGTCCAAAATGACCTCAAGCAAAATAGTGCACCAACCATCATCACTGCTAGTGCACCAGGGTGATGACGAGCTGTGTGCACGTTTCGTTGAATATTTACTCTGTAAGTAAAGTGGGTGATTAGTGACATGTGAAAAACGTAACTGCAAGCCATCGAAGAAGACTTGGCGTGACCCTTTTTCTTCGGACCATCATCCCCCCTCCCGTAAGATGCCTTGGGGCTGTCTCTGTTCCAAGGAAAAGAAACGCCCGCAAATTAGCAGCCCCATACTAAAGGTGAGTGAATTATGTCACACTTTATTGTTGTACTTTTTAAAGGTAAGTTTTTTAATTTAGTGATATTTTTTTTTCAAGGGTGTACTATTATTTAGTCAAGGATCGAGATGCACTTTTAATATTTGGCTAAAACTTAATATTTTGGCTCAGTTTAACGATTTTCATCCAATTTATCCCAGTAAAAATAATGCATGCAGCTTGAAGGAAATGTCTTTACAAATTTGTTTCTTAATGAGAAAAGGTAAATTCGACGCCCTGGAGCCGTGAGATTTAAGTTTTTGGTAGAAAATAATGAGCCTGAATCCCAATTATGAGCTAGATTGGTTGCGACAGGATCTGGTGCTTTGACTTTGAAGTTCAATTGAGATTTAACCCGTTAAACGGTGCGTTTTGATTTTGGACAGTTTTGAGCCTCCTAACGATTTTTTGCATTCTCAAAAACCTCACGAGCTTACAGCGTTCCCGGGAAAAACATTGCCGAAGAGCGCGAAAAGATTCGTCAACTATTAAGAAGGATACAGAATTTATAACACCGCCGCTGAAAACATCAACTTTTTCTTCACTCTCTTCTGGCATCACTTGCTACTCCTGCAGAAAATATTGCGATAGGCGTCGCGACGCTCATAGAACCAACCAAGCTGATGGTTGCCAGAAATTCTGATTGTCTTGAAAATATTGAAAAATCTAATTTTATAATTTGGCGAGGAACAACCCAAGTAACCGTGAAGCACTAAATAGCGGCATTAAATCAGCATTATATTGGCATTTAATACCAGCAAATAATGCTTCAAAACATTTAATCAGCACTTTTCCCTTGAGAAATATTTCAAGTGGCGCACAGTGATGCTGATTTAGTACTTCAACGAAAGCTCGAACAAAAATAAACTGCTTTATCGACGTCAAGGCTGGGGGAAAAAAAGAACAGCTGCTCCACACACTTCGTGGTGGGCCTCCTTTGTTTTTTTCTTTCTCCTGTTGCGTTTCATGTGTGAGTGTGACACTTTGATGTTATTCTTGCATTTTTCTCGTCGATCTCCAGGATGCGCGCCAGCCAACTGATGTATTCTGAAATGAGTGTTAGTTTTGAATTTTTTAATCGATGTGGTTGATGCATCGAACATTAATGAAGACTTTCTTTCTGCTGTTTAGGGATTCTGGTTCATGGTTCTGGTTCAAAAACCCGTTGTCATTTCGTTGAACGGAAATTATTTACGAGTCACTCTAATTGCGGCCAGCCAGTAAATGCAGTGCAATCAAATACGGAAAGCTTGAGGTTATTAGGGACAAGTACAGTCATGCCTCGGTTTTGCACTGCCCCGGTTTAGCACCGTTCAGCTGCCTCGGTTAAGCACGACCCAGTGCTTAACTGAAGCACAGAGCTTATGGGATTTTGGCTATATGGGAGACATTGGCTTTAATCGTACGAAAAATCATGCAATGATCAAAAAACTATAGTGTTTTGGAATCGGGATGATGTCAGTTATCCATTAAAATTATTATTTCATGAAAGTTTTCACAAAAATACGTATTTTTCCTGTGCATTTTTTTTTCTCTAAAGAAACCAACAATATATTGTTATTGCGATATGGATATCAAATGATCAGGTTTTTTCATACATTTTGGATGTAATAATAACATTTTTAGAAAATACTCAAAATTTTCACAAAACTACGTTTTTTTCGAAAAAATACTCAAAATTTAAATTTTTACAATATGGGTATCAAACGATCGGGATTTTGCCATATATTTCAAATGTAATAACAACATTTTTTTTTTAAACTCAAAATTTTCACAAAACTACGTGTTTTCGAAAAAAAAATACTCAAAATTTCAGTTTTTACAATGTGGGTATCAAACGATCGGGATTTTTCAATACATTTCGAATGTAATAAGAACATTTTTTGAAAATACTCAAAATTTTCACAAAACTACTTATTTTCGAAAAAAATACTCAAAATTTCCGTTTTTACAATGTGGGTATCAAACGATCGGGATTTTTTCATACATTTCGAATGTTATAACAATATGTTTTGGAAATACTCCAAATTTTCATAAAACTACGTATTTTAGAAAAAAATACTCAAAATTTCAATTTTTACAATATGGGTATCAAAAGATATGTACTCAAAATACTCCCGATCGTTTGATACCCACATTGTAAAAATTGAAATTTTGAGTATTTTTTTTTCGAAAAAACGTAGTTTTGTGAAAATTTTGAGAATTTTCTAAACATGTTGTTATAACATTCGAAATGTATGAAAAAATCCCGATCGTTTGATACCCACATGGTAAAAAGGGAAATTTTGAGTATTTTTTTCAAAAATACGTAGTTTTGTGCTTATTTGAAGTATTTTCTTAAAATGTTGTTATTACATTCGAAATGTATGAAAAATCCCGATCGTTTGATACCCATATTGTAAAAATTGAAATTTTGAGTATTTTTTTTCGAAAATACGTAGTTTTGTGAAAATTTTGAGTATTTTCAAAATATGTTATTATTACATTCGAAATGTTTGAAAAAATCCCGATCGTTTGATACACATATAGTAAAAATTTAAATTTTGAGTATTTTTTCGAAAAAAAACGTAGTATTGTGAAATTTTTTAGTATTTAAAAAAAATGTTATTACA
Source organism: Culex quinquefasciatus (assembly GCF_015732765.1). Lineage (NCBI taxonomy): Eukaryota > Metazoa > Arthropoda > Insecta > Diptera > Culicidae > Culex > Culex quinquefasciatus. The sequence goes on from NC_051861.1 coordinate 38,877,522, forward strand.
TCCAAAATGTATGAAAAAACCTGAACATTTGATACCCATATTGCAATAACAAAAAAATTTTGGTTTCTTTAGAGAAAAAAATATGCATTTTTGAAATACAGGAAAAATACGTATTTTTGTGAAAACTTTCATGAAATAATAATTTTAATGGATAGCTGACATCATCCCGATTCCCTATAATTTTTTGATGTTTGCATGATTTTTCGTACGATTAAAGCCAATGTTTTCCATATAGCCAAAATCCCATAAGCTCTGCGCCTCGGTTATGCACGCCTCGGTTTTGCATCCCCCATATGCGGTGCTAAACCGAGGCACGACTGTACTGGCTAACGGCTAACGGGAACTTTTTTTCCGAGAAGTGCTTGGTCCACGGTTGGCAAAATTTCGCAAAGTGTATCAGAATTCAGGAAAGCCGCTTTTTACTTACGAGAAAAGTCATTCAATTTACCAGAGAACTTTTGATAATGTCCTTTATACTATGGGCATATGTTTTGAAAAATTTGGCTTCATTACAGGCTGCAGTTTTCCACAAAAAAAAAACAAAAAGAAAAACAAAAAAAAAACACTTCAATCAGCGGGAATTGAACCCAGTTCACGCAAAAATAAAACTGATGCACACTGGGGGAATAGCGCCTTAGCCCGCACGCTTACTGGAACGGTATGACGGGGGAAGGATACCTAAAAGTCAATAAAACCTTGCAAGGCTGAAATGTTTCCCGTATCGATGGGTTACTTTGATGATAAATATCAAATGCTTTGAAGCACATTTTCAAGGTCGTAAATGGTGATTTAATGCCAGTTGTAATACTGCAAAGTCTTGGTACTTTGAGGCATTCGCAAAGCTTATTTACTACTTCAAAACATTCCAGTGCTGATTTAGTACTGAATTAATACTTCAATTAAGTGCTTGTGGTTACTTGGGAATGAAGAAACAAATGGTTTAAAAGTTTTTGTCCTTCGTCCTTTGTTGAAAAATTAAAAAAAAAGTTTCAATTTCAAATTTTGTTGAACAAAATGAATCACAAAATGCTTTATAGAAACACATTTGATACTGTCAAAAATATTGGTAAATTATTTCACTTTTATTTCATAAAATTTTACGTCTTTTTCGGAACCTTGATCTCAATTCAATTCAATTCAATTCAATTAGTGTTTATTAGTAAATAATCAATTTACAATTTAGTGTTTCTTATAACCTAATAGAGTTTTGGAGTTCCTTTCAACTATGGTTTACACTATAATTCATTTAGATGTAATTGGATATTCTAACAATGGATTTGGCAAGAGAAGGAAAAATAAAAAAAAAACCTTCGAGATTTGCTAAGGAAAAGGATAGAAATAGGAAAAGCTTAAAACTAAATCACAGTTTGTATTGTCTGTTGACGTCGAAAACTTCGCTGCACAAGGCAGCTTATCCGTTGTAGATGTACTTCATCATCAGCTCACTGAGAGCTTGGAATTGTTCTGCCTTGTTTCGGCAGGCACGAAAGCGCGTGAGCATCTCTCCAGCAAGGGCGAAAAACTCAGGAAGCGTGAAGAGATCATCACCAGTAACATCAGCTTGTCCGGGGAGTACCGACGCCAGAAGCGGCTACTCTAGCGTATGAACCTCCCCAACCGGGAGGGAACGCTGGTTTGGTCGATGGAACCGCTCCGCCGCCAGCTGCTGCAGCGTTCGAGCTCAAAGTCTTCGGAGGTTGGTGGGACGCTGGCGCTTTCTTCTTCTTGTCCTGCTCCTCGAGGTACTTTTTCCGCGCGGCACAGCCACGGAAATTCGCCGTGTGGTTCCCACCACAGTTCGCGCACTTGACGCGCGCTTTGTGCTGCTGGGCGTTTTCCCCCAGCTGGTCTTTCCGCGGAAGATTGCACCTTTCGGTGAAGTGGGTCTCACCGCACTTTACGCACCGGGGCGGAAGATTGCAGTTTCTTGAACCGTGTCCGAACTTTTGACAGCGGTGGCATTGCGCTGCGTCGGTCGGATTTTTCGTGTAGAATCGCCATGTCACGAAGAAGCCGTCCAGTGCTTTAATCCGCCGTAGATCCTGGATTTTGACGGACCCACGATCGAAGTACAGGAGGTACAAAGTGTACGTACCTGTCACTGTAGTCGATTTCGAGAGCACCTTTATCTCTCGAGGCTTTACCTTGACGCCCGTCAGGTGTTCTTCCAGGTCGGAAATCGGGCGGTCCGGATATCCCTGAAGGACGATCTTCACTGGGACCTTCTCTGCAGGGTCAAATGTGAAGAATTTGAAGTTTCGCAACTTCAACTTCTTCACCACCAAGTCGAAATTCAGTTTGTTATGTGTAATAACTTGCACTGACGTTTTACCTATTTTCAGACAATATTGGAGGCCCTCAAGCAACTCGTCAACATTGTCTGCCAGCGTATCCAAAATAAAAATTGGAGGTGGACGTCGTTCCTTCGGAGAGTTACATTTTTTCTTCTTTTCTTGCTTGCGCGCATCATCGTCATCGTCGTCGCTAGCACTGCTGCTGTCACTGGCGGTGTTGTTTTCTTCTCCACTCAGCATATCAAATTCGTTGCTGGTGGGAACGTTGGAAGTGGTTGTTGTCGTGGTGCTTGTGGACGGCTGCTGCTGCTGCTGCTGCTGGCCGGAAGTGCTTCCGGATGCCCGAGTCGATTGTCTCGTCCGTACAGGGGACTCACGTGGACGGTATGACACGTGTAAAAACGATGGATCGGTGACGTCACTGGGCACGCTCCCGTGCGCGATGGCGGTCGATGCGGCGTTGGTGTGTTTACCTTTCTGCACTCTGCCGGTAGATGAGCTTCGCGGGTTTTTCGAGGCCGCACTCGAACTGCCACGGCCACGGCCGGCCCTTGGCATGCTGGAGCAGCAAACTCGCGGGTAATCACGGTAAATTACGGCGAAAAAATCGAAAAGTTTGAAGAGCTCCGAACACTTGACTGTTGCTGGCTGGTGTTGCCAGTCCCGATGAACCTTGATCTCAAAATTCTAAAAGCATCCAATTTAGTTTATAATCTTTTGAACAAGATTAGCATTTTGTGTCCAATGTTTAAAGTTGCTATATTTTCTTCATGGCTAATTTGCGTGTTTTCCCGGCATTGCTTGACGTTTGTTTTCTTTGCAAAGATATATTAAAAAAAATCAAAATAACCAAAATGTTTAACAAATGTAATTATTATTGTACTTTACATCAAGGTTCAAATCTTACCATGGGAAAAATCTAAATTTAGGATTCTGTATTGAATAAAGACATTAGTTGTAACAATTTCAAATCACACTTTTCGGGATAAAATAAAAATTTTAAAATTATGACTGTTCTTTTTTGGCTAAATTCTTATATTTTTATTTGATTTTTTGAGGAATTCTATTGCTGGTTGAAATAGAAATTGATTGCTGAATGTCTAAAGTGGAGCTTAAAACGCAACAGGAATAAATAAAATATGGAAGAAATATTGTAAAAAAAAATTAATGATTTTCTCAGCTTTTAAAAAATATTTTTTTCAAAGGTGGGCAAACATGTGCACTAATTTAAAAAAAAAAAATGAAAAACTGCGACTATTTTCAAAAAAGTCACCTAAAAATGGATTTAACTTGAAACTTTATCAAAATTTCACTAAAGTACTTTTTGATTGCTAATTTAATTTTACATCAAAAAATGAAGTTGAAAAATTTTTGTGACCAATTTTTCGATTTTTTGAGAAAATCAGTATTGATTTAAAAATTCATAACTCGCTTAAAGATTTTTTGCACAACCTGGAAATTTATGAATAGTTGGCATTTAATGTCCTCTAAAACATATAAAAAAATAAAAAAAAATACTGTTTTTTTGCAAATTAAGTTTTAGTGACAAAAAGTTAAATAAAAATCACCAAAAAAAATTTACCATATATCATTTTTTCCAGTGTAGTCCATATCCATACCTAAAACTTTGCCGAAGACACCAAATCGATCAAAAAATTCCTTCAAAAGATACAGATTTTTGAATTTTTATACATTATTTTTGTATGGCCAGCTGCTAAATTTGTATGGAAAATTATATGGACAAACTAATGATGCAAAATGGCTTCTTTGGGCATACGTAAGGCACTAAAAAGTTTCAGTCGGATTTAAAATTTCAAAAATTAAAATTTTAGAAAAAAGACCGATTTCGTGGAGAATTGCTCAGCATAAGGTTAACCTTTATGTAGAATTGAACTTTATGATTTTTTTCAAGTTAAATGCAAACTTTAAATTTGAGTGTATGGCACCCCTGCCCGATCCCTGAAAGTTTCATTAGAACCGAAAACTAAGTGTGTGAATTAAAATGACTTCATTTAATGGGATGGCTAGCAAAACCCCGCAAAGCTGTCAGATTGTGATTGGCTAATAAGCATAAGACCTACTTCCTTCCTGTGCATTTATTCTACTTTGCCGGCACCATTCAATCCCATCACAAGGGTAAACCTCAACCTTCATTCATTCATTCCACACCTTTTGGATCGTGCATTTACAAATTTGCATAAATTTCCGGACCGGCGACAGCCGGCACACTTTTGGAATCTTGTTTCACTGCACATTTCTTTTTGTTTTCACCCTCATTTTTTTCTGGTGGCTCAACAATTCCACATGTGATAATTATCATCAACCGAATAAATTATTTCCGCCCATTTGCAACACTTCGTTTTTCTCGTTATTTCTTCTTCTCAAACTTTTTTTTCCCAACTCAAATTAATTCAACTAAAAACAACACGACAAAATAAAACATCACACGGGCTGATGCACTTCGTCCGATAAGGACGGCCCCCCTCGCTCATGCACTCTCACTTCACTATGTGCACTCATATCGGAAAAGGGTAGAAACAACAAAAAAAAAAACTAAAAGCAGAAAAAAATGTCATAATCCATTCATAAAAGGCGCCAAAGCTGCCACGGCGCAGTGTCAAAGTGTGAATGAATCGACGACGACGAAAAGAGTGCGAAAAGCAGAATGCTTCAAATTGCAAATGCACAGTTGAGTGAATGGGAAAAGAGAGCGAGAGAAGGAACATAAAGGTTTGAGAGTGTGAATTATTGCGCATTCCGGGGGAAATGGCAGATTGAATGCACTTCTTTTGTTTTAGTTTGTTTGCATTTGTTTTTCTGGCGTGGATTCTTTTTTGTGTGAAGATACCAAATGGCGGTTGTTTTGGATAACATTGTTTCTGTTTTGTTTTTTTTTTCTTTGGCCTTTAATTTTCAAATTTATATAATTCTGGAGTTTTTTTTTGAAAAGGTCCAATAAACCAAATTTCCAGTTTTTGCTTTTTGGGTGTTTTTGAAACCTCCTTGAGTCAGGGGTATAAAAAAACACACAAAAAGCAAAAACTAAAAATTTGGTTTATTGGACCTTTTAAAAAAAACTCCAGAATTGAACTTTTTATAAATTGTATTTTTTTAAAATTTTAATAATTGAAATAAAATAATGCTTCAAAATCCCACACATCTTTCCCTCTGAATGGAAATCGAAATGCACTCTGAGCGCGTATTTTTCCAGCTGAGTACCCTTTTCCGGGAAAGCACAGCAAAACTGATAGAGAGAAAAAAAACGTAAAAACAAATTCCACAAATGCTGCTCAAGAGCTTGAAATGCGCGCGTTTGTTCGTTTCGTATCTGGGTCATTTGCATCTTTTGCGTCCCTTCTCGCCTCCTCGCAGATTTTTGCATTCTGACATGAGGAAGAGAACATCGGTGAGAATAGTGATGGTGATGATGCTGCTGCTGATGATGATGGCATCCCTGCCAACTGTTGAACGGAGGGGGGTTAGAATGCCCCCAACTATTGGATGCAGTGAGAACATGAGCAGAACTTTAGTCGTGAATTTATTTTAAAATGTGTAGAGTACACGGAAAAAAGTATTTTGAAATCTTGATTTTCTTACCATAAAACGCAAATTTCACGATTTTTAAACTAAGAAATTTTGAACAAAGTTCATGATTTTATGAATAAAAATTCATGATCACGTTCAAAACAATATTCACCGCCTGAAAAAAAAATCACAATTTCATGAATAAAAATCACGATTTCATGAATGAAAATCATGAAATCATGAATATTTTTTCACGAATTCGTGAATAAAATTCATGAATATTTAATTTTTATATCCTTGTTGCAACCTTCTAGTCTTCCCCATCACTTATGATCCCGCTCATTATCCAATTACCACCAAAACCTATGAGCTTGCTACTCGCGGGAACACCTCAAGCTTACCCCTCCCCCTCACCTTATTCAACCCCCGTTGGCACCGACTCTTGATTAGCTGGTACGATTGACTACATAACCACACACTTTGGATGGGCAGCAGCAGCCAGATTACAGACCACTCCCGGCGCCAAGGGACCGCTCGCCACCGCCAAATTGGCCATGATTCCTGCGTGCAGAACCGTTTTATTACAATTGAAATGGATCGCCCCTAGGCCACCTCCCCTACTTTCCAAGGATCGCAAATTTATGGCAACAATTTGCACCGCAGGGTACTTCTGTGCTTTCATTTTATTACGATCCGATGGGGGGACCCCTGATGGCGGGCAAATCTGGCACCTTCGGTAGGTGATCGCGAAGAATTCCTGGAACTCGGAACAAAAACACACCGAGCTCACGCTGGTTGCGCTGGGTGACCATTGTTCCGCTTTTTAAATTGTAATGTTGCCATAAATTATAGCTCAGTCTATGGGATTCTGTATTGAGAAAGATTAAAAAAAACAAACGGTTTTACGGTAGCGAAAATGGGTGTTGTCCCCTATCTTTAGCACTGTTGTGGGACAACAAAGCGAAATCTATACCATAAGGTTTTTCTCATCAGATGCATCCGATCTCTTGGTCAACTAAGGGTTCCTTGATAGTGAATGATTTGTGCGTTAACAACTTTCAATAACAATCTTAAGTATTTTTTTTTATTTAGAAAAAAAAACAAAACTTCAAAAAATTATCTTATCGAAAAACTTCACTTTTGATTATCTAATCATGATTTTTTTTGTTGCTGTCTTGTTTATGGTTGATGAGCTCAAATAGTAATTTATGCATCAAGTTGCAAAAAGAGGATTTTTTCAGCACGAGTCTTACATTTATCCAACGAGGTTTACGAGTGATGAAAAAATCAAATTTTGCCACGAGTTCCATACAACGTGTTTTGCAATTCCGATAAACATCCTTTGACACAGTTTACGTCTGACAGCCGGAGACAGCGGTTGTTTTTTCTGCTGTTTTCGTGGCGCGGCACAGTGCTTACTGATGGAGGTGGAAGAATCCTCCGACGGGGACGAGTTTCGTTCCGTAAATGGAACGGGGAAGCGGAGGAAGACCAGCATCGAAGCCGTTGTCGGGGATGGCCCAAAGGAGAATCTTCTCAACAACAACAAGTTCAGCCCGCTGGCGGCGAACAACAACAACAATAACAATGGTATCCCAGCCGGGAAAGGAAGCGTCTCACCGGTTCCAGCGGTTCCAGTGGCCAGAAACCTGTAATGTCGCCGTGCACAACCAAGCCAAGTTACAAGCTAACTCCGTTTGGGATCAAATTGCTGTGTTCCTCCGAGGAGCGTTTTGAGACCGCGCGGGCCCACTTGATTGCGAACAAAGTGGAGTTCTACACCCACGAGAAACGATGCGAGCGGCAACTCCGCGTCGTCGTCAGAGGACTTCCACCGGCTTCACCTGAATTTGACAAGAAGAACCTCAAGGAATCGCAAAACCTGGATGCTGTGGAGGTGCACACCATCAAGAGAAAGGGAGAGTTCGCCTCGTCAGAGGAAACCCCGTACTTTGTTACGTTCCCCAAGGGGTACACCAGCCTCAAGCAGCTGAGTGAAATCAAGCGCTTGAGAAGATTTCACATCCGGTGGGAGGCCTACCGGAACAAGCGACCGAACGTGACCCAGTGCAGGAACTGCTTGGAGCTGGGTCATGGAACCAGGAACTGTCACCTGTGGGGGTCCCCACAAGACGGACGAGTGCGAAGTCCAGGAAGCCCAGCCAAAGCGGTGTGCCAACTGCTCTGGTGCCCACGAAGCTATGGACCGCAGCTGCCCCAAGCGTGCGGATTTCATCCAGCGGCGACAGCAGGCGTCGAAACCAAAACCGCCGGCAAGGAAGGCGGAGAAGCAGAGTCCAGCAGTTCCGGCGTTCTCGCCGGCGAAGTTCCCTCCGCTGCCGGGCGCAGTTCCGGACGGAAAATTGAAGGATCGCCCTCGACCCGCAGGAAGCAGCCAAGGTGGCCCCCGAGACGGTGGACCCACGGAGAAGGAAGCCGGGGAGGTACTCTACAGTTCGGCTGAGCTATGGGGAATTATCTCCGAATACATCGACCTGCAAGACCCGCTTGGACCAAGTAACTCTCGTCAGTTACATGACGAGACGAGTTACATGAGGGCTTTTGTTAATTTGATTTGGTTAACCGCGGTGGATTTTCTTCAAACAATTCGAACTGTCAAAAATCCACCAAAGCGTATACCGGTAACCGGTGGATACTTTTCTACCACAGATTTTTGTGCGATCAATGTGGTAGATGCTTGGGTGGATTTTTGACAGTTCGAATTATTTGAAGAAAATCCACCGCGGTTAACCAAATCAAATTAACAAAAGCCCTATGATCTCCAAGTATGGAATTTAAGGAGTTTTTTTTTTGTTATTATATATTGTTTTACTTATCCTCGGTCCCAACCTGGTCACAGCACCTAAAAGGACCTAATAAAAATAAGTTAAGAAAAAAAAACATCCTTTTAACAGAATTATAGGACAAACGTCCATGCATTGCGTCAATAAATCGTTGAAATAAAAAAAAATGTTAAAAAGTATAACTTTTCCTCAGAAGTGCTGAAAGTTCTACTTTTCAGCATCCATTTTAGTGCTGAAAAGTAGAACTTTTCTGCATATGTTTTGAAAGGGGTTACTATTCGATTCTATTATTTTTGGTACAGTAAAGTAGGCTGTTTCGTCGTTCAAGAATGGCAGGAAAAGTAAGTAGTTTCACGAGGGAATTGCAAAAATAGTTTAAAGTGATTACAGTGTATTTTTCTCAGTGTCACCTAGTTAACATTCATTTTTCAGTTTATAAAATCTTGGCATAACTTGCAAATAGTACACTTTATGTTAAAATGGAAAACAAAATCATTTTCGATTGTAAATTTGACTTTGTAGCTAAATCTTTTTTATGAAATTTGCTATACAGCAATTCCATTTGAAGAGAGCCTAAACCGAAAAAAAGTTCTCCGATCGGGATCAAATTTTTTCTAGGGGTTCCTTGGCCAAAATAATTAGACCTGTATTTTTTTGTTTGGCCATTAGTGTGGCCTACATCGTGCTAGGGTGGTTCGAAAAATGACAATTTTCGTCATTTTTCGCAAAAACCACAAAAAATCATATCTCCGCGTCATTTCATCCAATTTTAGCTCTCCCCGCATCATGGATATGATTTTTTGAAAAAAAAAAAAATGTTTTTTTTGCGAAAAATGACGAAAATTGCCATTTTTCAAACCACCCTACACAGAATGAATTTTAGAATGTTGAAAATTTGGTAGGTTTAATATTTCCTCTTTTTTGAGTAATATTACATAGGAATGTGTAAAAATGTAAACCTGATGAATATTTACCAAAAACTGATGAAAATTCATCATTTTCTGGGGGAAAATTAATCATTTTTTTTTGACACAAAATCTGTCACCATTTCCTCATGAATATTACCATCATTTTTTCTGTGTAATGGCCAAACAAAAAAATACTGGTCTAATTATTTTGGCCAAGGAACCCCCAGAAAAATGTTGAGCCCGATCGGAGTACTTTTTTTTCGGTTTATGCTCTTTTCAAATGCTGTATAAATACAATTTATGTTGCATGATTCAAAGTGATGCTTAAAAATTCTTTAATTTGTTTTTCAAAAATATATAATTGGTCTTTATTATAAGGGACCATCCATAAACCACGTGGACACTTTAGGAGGGGGGGGGGGTATGGCGATTGTCCACGCTTTATACAAAAAAGTTTTTTTTATATGGACAATTGTCCACGAGGGGGGGGGGGGTGGGATTTCCAAAAAAAAAGTGTCCACGTGGTTTGTGGATGGTCCCTTACCTAAACTTCGTTTAGATTTATTATAATAAAGATTTTCAAATATTCACAGACGCATTTATAAGTTCGCAAATTGTTATGAAGCTAATCGCACTACATTCAAATAACTAAATACAAAGCGTAAATTCTCAAAAAACATGCGACATGGTACACAGTAAAAAAAATCATGATAATGTGTAATTTTACCTCTGAAAATGTGTAATTTTACCACTTTGTCACTTTTTCAGTCTAAAGTGAGGTACAATTACATCATTAAAGAGGTATTACAGTCGACTCTCTGGCTGTCGATCTTCTCGATATCAATATTGCTCCATCTATCGATGAATTCTTCAGTCCCTTCAAACTGCATACTTCGATTGGCTTTATTCCTCGATATTTTCTCTTGCTTGAAGGATCTCTTCCTCGACGGTCCCTTGGATTCTGTTTGCTTTGAAAATCTCTTCCGGTTGTCAATATTGTCACTATCTCATGGCTTGCATAGACATTTTTCTTTGCGAAACGAAGCTTTGAAGGGTGTTTGACATTAGTTTGTTTTTGTTTGCTGGACGTTGCCATGATTCTCTTCCATAGCTGGGTACCAAGAAAAACATACATTCAATCGAGTCTTCATTTTGCATCGTTCTGTAAACTGATGTTTCTCTTCCTCGACGGTCCCTTGGATATTGACAACCAGAGAGTCGACTGTATTACACCTTCTTAAATTGAACCGTCTAAATTGACACATTTTTTTAATGTGTAGAGAATTCTCCATGCTTTCTTGAGTTAATCGTTTCATATTTCTTTATTCAATTCTTGCAGTCCTTTCTGTAATATGAAATTTTTCACATGCACAGAAAAAAAATGATGGTAATCATTCAGGAATTGGTGACAGATTTTGCGCCAAAAAAAAAAAATGATTGATTTTACCCCAGAAAATTATGAATTTTCATCAGTTTTTGATGAATATTCATCAGGTTACATTTTTTCTTGCCCACAAGCAGTAAAAATCAGTTCAATTAGTTGGGTGGTGACGCGCGGTCAATTATGTGGCATTGTGTGTGAAAAGAAGAGAATTTTATTTCGTGTTTCATCCTGATTGGCTTGCTCAAGTCCTTCCTACATCATCGTTGATCGGGAGGCACGACGTCGTGTGAATTGTTGCATTAAAATAAGTTTAAGTATTACTGTAAATGACTGTAAAAAAGTCCTTCCTATATCATCAACATCGTCTGGGTAATCGTGGTGAAAAATTACATTTATTCAGTATTTAAATACCTGTGCGCGAGTGTTTTGATGTGCTAATTAGAAAGACCTTCCCATAGCATCGTTGCTCGGAAGGCTCGCCGACGGGTTTGTTATGAAAGTCCTCCCCATAGCATCGTAGCTCGGGAGGCATCGAAAAGCCAACACCTTATCCTACTAACCCAAAAAAATAATCACGTGATGCTTGAAGGAGATGCTGTGGATTCAACGGTCTCAAGCGGTATCAACAAGTATATAGCGAAAAACTATGTGCTTGATGAGTCTGCAACTTCAACTATCGGACTAACATTCCTCCCTTTTGTTGAACTGCAGGCTTCTTGGGAGGGCGCCGGTATTGACTAATAAAGTCGGGGTCTTCAGGGGTTAAACAGTGAACGGATGGTTGGCTCCCACTGATCATTTTTGATTCATTGTTTAACTTCAGCTGATCTGTCAATAACGGAGTAGCAGCTCATTGGCAGTCAACCATGCTCATGCTCATGCTCAATATTCATCAGGTTCACATTTTTACACATTTTTATGTAATATTACTCAAAAAAGAGGTAATATTCAACCTACCAAATTTTCAACATTCCAACATTAAACTTCTTTTTCTGTGTAGGCCACACTTTGTTGCGTTTTAAAGGTTACGGTTTAAGTTTATATCAACAATTGTGAAAAAAAAAACTACAAAACCTCGAAAAGTTTACGAAAACAGCAAAAAGACAGAAAAACTGAACAAGATAAATAGATATCCAGATTTTTAAGCGAAAATGGCGTTCGAATGGCGAACGCCCGAAATGTCAAAATCACGCAGTGGTACCAAAAGTGTGCCATGGCATGACCGCCAATTTTTTTTTTCTAGTGTTGGTGCTACTGCGTGATTTTGACAGTTCGAACGTTCACCAATTGAACGCCATCTTCGATTAAAAACCAGGATAAAGCCGTTGCAAATATTTTTAGAACTTTATGTTCCTAGGCTCTGACCAAAGGTCGCGGGAAAATGTTAATCAATTAAATTTTCGTCAACATTTTGAAGTTTTTCGAAATAATATTTTTTTGCCCCTAATTATTCAGGCCATCTTTAAAGGGGGGAGGGGGGGGACATAAACTTTGAAAAATATTTGCAACGGCCCAATAAAAAAAAAGTTTTTCGTACAAAAATGATGCGCAATATAACCTCCTGAACACGGAAAAACTAGTAGAATTTTTTTTCACTTAATTAAAGAAAATTTGAATTTGAAATCATTTCTAAAAAGATCTTTTCTTAACATTTAGAAATGCCCTTTTTTAAAATGTTTTGTATTTTTTGTTAAATAAATTGTTTAATTTTACTAAATATAATGATTTCATTACCTGTTTTTTGCTGGAAACTTATCAGCATATCTGAAAATCAATCCTCTTTTTGTATCCACTAAATTTCTTTGTTATTGCAACAAAGTAGTAAGACACTTTTGAAATAAATTAATTTTTCGACCTTTCTTCAGTGCGGATGGAAATAGTTTTAACTGAACAATTCTAGACACTGACCTAATTACTTTTCCATAATCCTTACCACATGCCCGTTACTTCTTCAAACAGCTGATCTGCATCTACCGCCCTGTTTGTCGCAGCCGTAATTTAACGCCAGGTTGTTCTATTTGTTCTACAAATACGGAACCCCCTGACACGGATCTAATTTCCTACTTTCCTTCTCTCTGATCTGGTATGGTCTGGATGGTGGATCGATTTCACAAGACCTTACGCAACAAAGTTGACACCCTCTTGCTTTCGTCACACCACTGGCTGAAAGTGAAAATCTGTCCTCGTAACCGAAGGACCGACTCAAATGCCCAAAATTCAATGTTAAACAGAGGGAACGACCTTTTTTTTTCTCTGAGTGGGGGTTCGCCACATCCAGTCCCGGAACCTGAACCCAAATACGGAAACCAGCTTGGTTCCTGTGGGTTTTATGAGGGGAAAGGTAAATATTTACCCAGGACCCGTGAAACAGTTTTTGAGTAATTTCGGGTGGCGGTTGGAACAAAAACAACATCAACCGCGCAAGAACAGAAGCCAGTAAAGTATCGACTTTCTGCGGTTCAAAAACCACTTCAGGAGGCAAGTACTCTCATCAAAGTGTGCAGGAAATGCACTGATGGATGAACAGTAAAAAATATATTTCGTTTGCCGTACAGTTTTTTAATTTATGTAAAAAAAGGAATAACACATGACATAAGGTAAATTTACATATGTTCTGATGTAAAATTCAAATTCTTTTACTGTGTAGATCGAAAAAGGCACACAAAGCAAAGATTCTTTCAGTCAGTGTTCGGTGGTTGGCTGGAAACCAGATGGAAGAGAGAAAGTGGAATTTGAGTAATTTTCCGGAGGGATTCGTTACAGCGACTGTGGTGCATACTTGCATTGCATTGCATTGAACTCAACTGAAACGGGAAAGAAATGTGTGTTGTAAGTGAAGCACGTGCTCTCTTCGAATGGCGTGAAATTGCTTTCATCAGCCTCAGATGAATCCAGTTCAACAGTCAATGCATTTTGGAGGAGTTGCATGCATGTTTTAAGAGGAGCTCTTGACAGATGGAAGTGGTTTGTTTTTTTCCTCGACGATTAAAGTTTTGATTTCAATGCGTTTTTCCATGTTTTTTCAAAACTTTGTAAAAAAACATTTATTTTCGCTCCTTCAAAGTTTCGTTTCGAAAGGAACAAGCAAGCCACGAGGAAGAGGCAAATTTGACATCAAGTGGGCATTTTTGACAGAAATACAATCCAAGGAACCATTGAGTAAGAGATTCTTCGAGTTAAAAAAAACAGAACACATCGATAGATGAAATAATATTGCGATAGCAAAGATCGACAACCAGAGAGTCAACGGTTTGTTTTGACGAGTTTCCCTAACACAATCTAAACAGTTAATTCGGTTGACCTCCATCCCCAGGTGGCCTTGAGACGCATCAAAGTAGGCGTCTCATCCCATATGGCACCACAGGGTCGTAAAAGGAATCCCCTAGCCATAAAATTCTCACTCTCTCACTGACTGCTTGCCGTAGTGCTGGTATCGGGCCAGCCGTAAGGTCCAACGAAAATTATTTATTGCTTGCTTGGATGAGTTTTTTGGCTACGCGGGTCATGATACTGTAATTTTTAGTTTGTTTTTTTTTCACACTATTGGAAGCGATATATGGCAGAGGGTGAAAAAAATAATTCTCATTGGGGACCAAAAAACCGGCTTAACTTTAGAAGGAAGGGAGCAGAAACAGAAACAAAACATTATGAAATTCAATTAAGTTAAATTTTTATCGCCTTCGTTCGATCTTGGCGAGATCTAACCCTTGGTTTCTTCTATACATAGTTTTTTTTGTTTGAAAATCTCCCATTTCATTTTTATTTTTGAGTTAAATTATGGCAAGTGAGCTGTCAACGCGCCATAAAAGTCACATTTTGACTGACCAAAGGTTGTCAAACGCCTCTGCGGACGCTGCGACGGTCAAGTTCCGATGTGGGCAGATGTTCGTTCGTTTTACGGCGGCCTCCCCGATCTGACGCCGATGTCCGGCGTGTTGTCGTCGGGGTTGTTTGCAAAACAGCTTCTGAACCGGTGGCGGCGGCCGCTGTGTTCTGAAGGAAACTGTGGGAAAAATGGACCGCACACCGTCTACATGAAAGAATTTGCAAGTCAGATGCTGGTGTGTCTAGTTTTGGGTTTGATGGTTGTTTGATGATGTTCTGATTCTTCCGGTGGTCAAATGGCGGAAATTATGGTAGGTTATTGAGACGGATTAGCATAGCATAGCATAGCATAGCATTGGTGTCTACCCGTAGCTGCTACTTCGTTATTGACCAGGACCCCCAAACATTGCTCCGTGGACCACAGATGAAAAGTAGGAACCAATCATCACCCCTTCGCAATTTTCAAAGGTCCCTATCATGCTGATCAATACCGACGCCGGCCACGACCAGAGGTAAGACACGGGGAAGTGGATGGGAATGTTAGTCCGATACTTGAGTGATGGGACCGCCAAATCGACTGCGTCTCCGACAAAGTATCACATGAGTTTTGAGGGGTTAGTAAGATGGGTATGAGGTCAGGATTCACTGTGGTAGGTGATGCGACCATAAGCAATTTGTTTATCGGTTAAAATTTTAAAAATCTTAGGCAGCCGGCTGCGGAAAGATAGCTATCTAGGGATTTAAATATAGTATTAATTCGACCGCGATTCTCCAGAAATTCTCCGTCGGCGTGCCTTCCGATCAACGGTGATGTAGGAAGGACTTCATTTATTGAAATGATTATTGAAATGATATAGAAAGGGCTTAATCCAGCAATACGACTTGCTAGTCTCAAAAAAATAGGTACGTTTCTATAGAAAACTATAAATAGAGAACAACACAAAAAAACTCATCGGCCAACGAACGCGAGTGGAAAAAAACAATGAAAAAAAAGGTAAAAAAACAGAACTGCGCGTCCCGAAAAGCACCACACTATTGATGCCATTATTTAATTATAATAGCCAATCACCCCATGCTTTCAAACAGCGACACAAAAGAGACGGAAAATAACACGAAAAAACAGGATTGCGCGTCCACACAGGCACCGCAAAACTGATGCCATTATTTAATTATAATAGCCAATCACCCCATGCTCTCAAACAGCGACACAAAAGAGACGGAAAATAACACGAAAAAACAGGACTGCGCGTCCACACAGGCACCGCACTACTGATGCCATTATTTAATTATAATAGCCAATCACCCCATGCACTCGAACAGCGACACAAAAGAGACGGAAAATAACACGAAAAAACAGGACTGCGCGTGCACACAGGCACCGCACTACTGATGCCATTATTTAATTATAATAGCCAATCACCCCATGCACTCGAACAGCGACACAAAAGAGACGGAAAATAACACGAAAAAACAGGACTGCGCGTCCACACAGGCACCGCACTACTGATGCCATTATTTAATTATAATAGCCAATCACCCCATGCACTCGAACAGCGACACAAAAGAGACGGAAAATAACACGAAAAAACAGGACTGCGCGTCCACACAGCAACCGCACTACTCATGGTAGGTTATTGAGACGGATTTACGAGAAACTTTGTTTCAATCCAATATTCAATCTATCATTTAGTTGTTTCTTTGCCAAAAACAGAGTTAAGTTGGCACTTATGTGCTCAAAAGATAATAATACTTTTTTTTTAAATTAAATATGTCTCTATTGAACTTTCTTATAATAATTACATTTCTTTTAAATTGTTGTATTTTGTGTTTTATTATTAACTGATCACATTTATTTCATTCACTTCAAATTGTTTTAAATTTTTGCATTGAATTGAATGCATTTGGGTAAAAAAGAAAAATTACTTCAACAACTAAACCTAACTTATAATTAAAATTAAAATTCTTTGAATTATTCAAAATCATTAGAACGAGTAAACTACAAACTGTATTTCAAGATGAATGCTCCAAGAGTTCTTACTTGTTCCTGGCGAGTTTTGCACCCACGCAGAGCTGTTGTCATCTCGATGAAAGTATTCAGAAGTTCTTGTGGTGAAAACAGGTCACTACTGCCTTCATCCGTTGATGCTGGTTGCTGACTGAAGCCTGGAGGTGCTGTATTCTCTGCAACTGCAGATTTGGAACCACTCGAACAGATCCTGCTCATGGTGACGCCAAAGCAGGAAAATCCACATCCGTGAATGCTGGTGGAGTTTTGCGACGATTTGGTTGGTGCCTCGTCGTTGCTTGGTGCCGAGTTTTTACAAACTCAGCACGTTTTGGGCAGCTCCGATTCTTGGTCGAATGGTCACCACCGCAATTGAAGCATTTCGCTTCGATGTTCTCGTTGATTGTGTTGCAAGCTTGAGTTTTGTGCTCACCTCCGCAGGTTGCACAACGACTCTTGATGAAACAGTTCCTTCCACCATGTCCAAACTGCAAACAGTTCGAACATTGCGTCACGTCACGGTGCACTGGACGATAACGTTCCCAAGACACGATGATGTTGAAAATTGCCCGAACTGCTTTCAGCTCAGACAGCGTTGTCGATCCTTTCTCGAGATGAATCAGATACAGTTGATCACGATACTTGATGTCCTTGTTGTGTCTCGTCATCTTAAAGACTTCGATAACGTTCAACTTAAGGGTTTTGTGCTCTTCTTTCAGCACACTCACATCCATGTCGTACAGTCCTCGGAGGACCTGCTTCATGGGGCGTTTACCTGGATCGTCATGGCTGTAGTATTTGTAGTATTTAATCTTTGTGTTGCTCAGGAAAAACGGAGGGCCTCGTGGCGCGGTGGTTAGCGGCTTCGGCTGCCGATCCCCAAGTTGCTGTGGGGCGCGGGTTCGATTCCCGCATTATCCTCCTGGCCTTCTATCGGATGGGGAAGTAAAACTTCGGTCCATTTGCGTCTTACCACCATTTGTGACTCACCACACATAACCTTCGGACGCCTAGAAATGAGCAGAAACTTGCAACAGAGCCCACAAAAGACCCGGGGGTCGTTTAAGTGGATTGCTTAGCTTTTTTTTGCTCAGGAAATCACGAACGTAGTTGTAATCCTTTCTGCCAGGTAGCAGAATTTTGAGTCCATCAGCACACAAGCGGATGGAAGCTCGTAAAGCACCAGATTTGATAAATCCGGTCAGCCACTTTCGCACCGAATCCGATGACGATGTTTTCACAAAAATGGGTGGCACCTTCTCCCATCGTTCTAATTCTTCCTTCTCGCTCACGTCCACAGGGAGGGTAGCGAACTGGTTTCCAGACGAATTTTGAGCGTCCTTGCTAAAACTGCCTGGCTTTACAGGTAGCGCTTCGGCATTCTTCAGCTTCTTCAAGTTTACCGATCCTGCTGGTGAGGACCGCCTCTTTTTCTTGCCCTTAGGCATTTTTTGCACTTTTTAGCACTTTTCAGGAGCCAATATCGAGGAGTACCTCTCTCGTTGTTGGTTCCCAAAGGAATGCCACTTTGATTCATTGGTTCACTCAATCTGTAACTTTTGAAAGAATTTTCTGATCATCGGCAAAGTTGTTCCGAATTAACTAACATAATCAGAACGTAAAAAAAACAATAAATATAAAGAGTTCTGTGAGTAAAATATCAAAGTGGAACGAAAACCGAGAAAAGTATGACCGAACCGAATTGCAGATCTTTACAAACATTCAATATCGACGAATGGGACCCTGAATGAAATTGATGGGGACCAAATTGGATAAAATCAGAAACGCCAATGATAAAGATAATAAGAGATTTTTTATTATTATTTTAAATGAACAAGTTCAACGCTTTTGAACATTGAAAAAGAAAAAAAAAATCAGAACATTAAAGCAGTTTAAGACTCGTGGTTGTTGAAAATACACTCAGCGTTTGTCCGTGAGAAAAAAAAGGACACGGACTGAGAGTGTAAAGTAGAGGTGGGCAAAAAAAGAGCGAACCGCTCAAAGAGCCGGTTCACTGAAAATAGCGAACGAACCGTGGCTCACAAAAAAAGAACCGCGGTTCTAATCTAATCTAATCTAATCTAATCAGACCCTAGCGCAGCCAATCTTTCGAAGGGATCCTGGAGAGTGCCTTAGGTTAGATGACGCCTAGCACTCTTCTTGTCATTTATTAACATTTGTAGTGCGCCATTGCATTGAAATGCATTGAGACATCACAAGCGTTAAAGCGGCCAGGCCTACTGCGTAAAGCCGTATCGCAGAGATGACTCGTAATTAGGTTGAGTTTGAGCACTGAGTGTTCGAACAACAACACAATTCTGAATCGACAGGGGAGGAAGAAGCGTGGGGACACACCACCATACGCTCCGAGATTTTGGTTGTATTCGTTGGGAGCACCATGCTAAGAAGGTTTGGTACTCCGGGACCCTCTGGGATGGGACATTGTATTTCCACGAATGCCCTGGACACTATTTGCCGTGGTTATAGCGCCACAACTCGCTCACTCACAAAAAAAAAGAACCGCGGTTCTTTTTTAAACTCCGCTCTTTTGAAAAAAACTGTTTCAATATGGCATGATTTTTGTTATAAATATAAATCATTGAATTTCCAAAAATTGTAGTATTAAATTTGTTTTTGAGAATTTAAAATGCAATTTCAAAAATTGCAATGCTTTTAAAAATTAATCCCAAAAGAAAACGATTATCTAAACAAAATGAAATAAACTTTTCTGTGTGCAACTGATTGTTCATTCAAGTAAGAAACTTTCAAATTTAAATGAAAATAGAAGTCTTATCCACTGAAAACAATTACAAAGCATATTGGGATCGATCAAAAATATTTTGATTTTTCGTGAAATTCCGTTGCACAGTACCTAATGCAAAAGTTTTTTTTCGGTTTAAAAAAAGTTCATCAATACTTCGATATTTTAAAAACTGATGATTGCAAAACAACTGGGGATGTGTAAAATGCATTTTTAAACTCTTTATTCATTAAAATGTCTTACTTTTATTTTTTTGTGACTTTGGTCAGAGTTGAGGGACATAAACTTCAAAAAATATTTGGTATGGCCAAATTAATAAAAGTCCAATGTGAAATAACTTATAAAATCACACGATTCTTGAAAAACCCCTATTCATTCAAATTTTGAAAAAAGAGCGAAAGAGCCGTTCAAAAGAGCGGTTTTGCCCACCTCTAGTGTAAAGGCACAGT
Source organism: Culex quinquefasciatus (assembly GCF_015732765.1). NCBI lineage: Eukaryota > Metazoa > Arthropoda > Insecta > Diptera > Culicidae > Culex > Culex quinquefasciatus. The sequence goes on from NC_051861.1 coordinate 38,897,477, forward strand.
GAACGAACTGAAACAATAGTGCAACTATTGAGATTTTTACTCTCGGGCTCGTTTCCAAAGATTAAAAGTCAAAACAAAAAGTGTCGGTACTGAAATTCGATCCAGACACCTTTGACATATCGAATCTTTACTGTATTAGTCACCAAGGTTCGATAAAAATTTGATTATCATTTGGCAATATAAGCCACTCACTGAGATGAGCTGTTTCAAAGAACGAATGATCACAATTGTGTAAGATTTTTACTCCAATCGTTCTGTCAAGTCGGGTGGAAAAATATGCACTCAAATCAACGCCGGTATTCGCCTTCCCCCGCGAGGTATTGCTCCCAACAAAAATCACTGCCTATTTGCCTAATGCGAATTGTTTGTAACAAACTGCTGGAAATTGAGAGAAGAACGAACGAACAAACCGCCGCCGCCAAGTACAAAAGTGGAACATCTGGTTTTCATATTTGCAATATTTTCGTGCTCTCTGTGTGTCGGTTTTGTGGTCATTTCAGCCCCTCCTTGGGTGTGCGTTACAGACTCGACGACGACCTACGAAGTCCAATGGACGGCAGGCAGCGGGGGGGCCAGAGTTTCCCAGCGGGATTCAATTACCTGGAGAAGAAATTCAGCCAACGAGGAACAAACGTTTCCCCGCCGGCAAAAATCAGCTTTGATTGTGCGAGCGGCGGAACATTAGATTCGATTTAACGGACTAATGCATTCCCCAGATGGGGAACTCGCGTTAAACTTAAGGAGACATGCACGCGATATGACTTTGTGAAAGATGCAGCTCAGCTCAGTTTGTCGCAATATGATTACTTTGTATAGAAAACGAGAACAACAATATTTAACTACATTCTAAATCAAGAGGCAAACTATGTTTCAAAACTAAAATGACTCATATGTTACAATTAGTCTCTCCAAAGACACACATTAATGGTCCCCTTCAAGTCGCCAAGATTTATTGCATCAGTCTCTGTCCAATAATCATGACACATCGTTACACATAATAAAATTCAATAAAATCATCCATCTAGTTTTTTTTTCCTTTCATCCAAAAAACTTCTCCAAACCTGCTTTCTAGAAATGATGATAAAGACTAATGCTTGTCACTTTGGCACCGGTTATGGGCTCCTGAACAATCAGAAAATTCCAAACCCCTATCGTTGCCGTCGCCACCAAAAAACATTTCAACAACAAGATTGAAATATTCACTCGCTTATACCAATCAATTTGTCTAGTTTTTATGGTTTCTGGATCTTGAAAAGACCCACCACAGCAGCAGCCTAAACTCCTATCCCAAATCCAGTAGCAACTGTTAGGCTTCGGCGAGAAGCGGCCATAAATCTCCATTGGCCGATCGTCGCCATCCATTACGATCGATTATAGCGGTGGCTAAGGGTTAGAAAGTTCCTTAGTCGGTTTGCCTAAGAAGCTGCATTCTAACGCGGGCATTATCAATAAGTTCCTACATTTAAGACCATAAATTACACAAAACGAGCACGTTCCCAGCTCTGATAAATCGCCGACGTCCGACAGAGGGCGTTAATGTTCTGCGGGTTGCATACTAATCGGCTTACAGTTCTTACAACAAAAAAAAATGCTCTTTGTTGAAGTTTGATTGACCGAAAAGCGTGCGAGCGGGCAAACGAAATGATCAGATTCGGCCTGCAATCTGATGGCGTTTTGCACGTACCAGAGGGTCGTGAAAAATTTTATGGGTAATTAAAAAAGTGCAGCGCAAAAAAGGCGGTAAGGCGGTCACCGTGAAAAGTTACCACTTCTGGAATGGTTTGTTTTTTTGGTTGAGAACGACCGTCTTTTGTTCATTTTGGCGTAATTATTTTGACGCCATAAAAAACGCGGAACTGGGAACTTATTTTGTCAGCATGAATCAGCTGGGTGTATCACCATAGCACATAAATGAAAAAAAAAATGTAAACAGTGCATGCGAACTGTCAAAATTCTAACCTCAAAACCGAGAAAGCGTAAAGCTTAAAACATGATTATCCGTCGAACGCAGACGCAAAACTTCGAACTTTGTGCCAGTTCGATTTTTGCAAGATCTGTCAGTCTGACAATCTTCCGGGGCTGCTTTATATGCTGGGGGTCTGAGATTCAAAAAAAGTGTCCACCTGGTTTATGGATGGTCCCAAATGCAAAATGAAGTGGTAGAATAAGCCCAATACCATCGAAAAAAAAAAAACATATAAACTAGGCGAGATAATGTCAAATACAAAATAACTTAAAAATAGTAGTTTAACAAAATTTGCTCAAAATGAAGGAGGTCATTTTGAGCAAATTTTGTTAAACTACTGGGAACTGGGAATAATAAAAACTTAATATTTATTTACCAATTTTGACAGGTATGGTGGTTTAGCCCCTGTCAACTCAATTCGAATTCTGAAACATAATTCAATCCGAATCGTATATGAATATATGAATATGAATTCCGTTTCAAAAGCATCAACCGATGTCGTGTTCGTATTTTCATTATTGTCAGATCTTCGAACTTAAATGCAAGTCGCAAATATTGTTTTAGTACACGGAACAAAATCTGGTCAGCGAATCCGAAAAATATTTGCGACGAATTCGGAAACATGGAAAGTTTGCGTATTCATCAGCGATGTTTGCAGATTTGGAAAAATTGCTTCCGATATCGAAACAAAATGCTTACAAAATCGAAAACACCTTGTTGCCGGTTAATCTGAGCGTGTACCATGCCGCAGCCAATGCGTTACGAAATGTCAGAATCAGCTGCGCAAGAGAAAAGCAAAACAACAATCTCTTGCACGCTTGTTTGTTTTTCTTCGACTCGTGCATTTCGTTGGTTTTTCGCCGCGATTTCGGTGCATTTAATCCGCTTTGCTGGTTATCTGTAGAGTCCCCATCCGCCAAGAGTTCCGCGTGATACTGCGCATCCCTTATAAAGTCGTTCCTTCAAGGGAAACACGGCCACGGATTACGCTGGTGGTAACAGTCGCGGCAGATGTGCTTCCTGGCCACTCGACGAAAAATCTCTGGCAGCTGCCGTTGTTTTCGAAAAGCTGGTTCCGAGTTTTGTTCAGATTTCTTGATTGTAAGGTTAGTAGGGTATATGGCCCTATTTTGGACCTACTATGCAAAGCGTCAACATATTTCTCATTGTTCTCAGGAACGGTCTAACTAATTTGGCTGGTTTCAGGATTGTTTTGTGCCTTAATTTATGCTTAACAAAGTGTACTATTGAAATTTGGAAATAATTTAACCATTTCATTGTAATAAGCATTTCAAGTAAAACATTTTTGGATGCTTTTGGACTTATTGAATGTATTTTGGAGACATCGCTGAACCTATTTTGGACCTACACTCTGATTGGTTGAAATTTTGACAACCTCGAATTGCGGCGTGCGGCGCCAACACGCACACTTACAGAAACTCGGTTTGATAAACCAAAGGGCCTATCCACGATTATAATTTGTAAAATATTTATTTCAGAAATTAAATAATTATGATAAAACAATGGGTTTGAATTCGAAAACGTGTTTTAATTATATTGAATGGAAACTCGCGCATCTTTAGCAGGTCTCTGTCCTATTTACAATTTGCGTATTCTTACGACCTAATTGTTCAAGCATTAGAACATAAAAGACAACCCGTTATTAGTCGCAATAAAAACACATTAACTTAAAATTAAATGAATGACAGAGATACATTCACAATACATAACAAGTTACAATGAAAAAAGGTTCTAAATTTTACGCAGAGCTTAAGTTCAAATATTATTAAACAATCAAGAAATTTTAAAGGGAGATAATAGCTTGTAACTTGGTGTGAAACTTTCTCATCTGTCATGTTAAACTTTACAGTTGCTTGACAAAAAGTTTAACTACATGTTGCACTTTTAAAAACAATGTAATATTTGAAAAAAAATCTGTTTGAATACCAGGGTGCCTTTGATAGTCATAGTTTGTTTTGTTAAAAGCAGATTTGAGGTGTTCAAACATTATATTTACTTCGAACTTACCATCACTTAGATTGCTGATATTTAAGAAAATCGTTTATGTCAATATTTAGTTAACTAAGTTTATAAGCTTTTTAACCTTATACATATAAGTTTTAGGTGAAATTGTTGAAAATTCAGAACTTTGCCTGAAATTCGTTGAAACTAGTTTTGTTTATTAAATTATAGTTTTATATTACATGTTTAACTGATTTCAAAGAACGAATCAAAAGTCTTCACATTTTATATGAAATTTGTTTTACTGAAAATGCCTTTAAATTAGGAGATTTTTTTAAATTATGTTTCAAAACATATTACATTTAATAAGACTTATTATTCACAAACTTATTTTACCTTTTCCTAGTACAAGATTGTCTGAAGAATCCGAAAATGCATTCCGTTTTATGTTTGTGTGTGTGTGTGTGTGTGTGTGTGTGTGTGTGTGTGTGTGTGTGTGTGTGTGTGTGTATGTGCAACCAACCAAACGGAGCCACGCGGCCGCTTCTTAGAAATTGAGTTGTTTCCATGTATTTTAGATTTACATTCTATACATGCAAATAACTCGCATAGGCATTTGGAAAGTGTTAGCTCTGTCGAGCTTCGGTGACCCATTTCTACGCAGGCTAGCCGTGCGCGAGGTACCTCAGCTTGAACCGACAAGCCCCGCCCTAAAGAACGTTTGCATCAATCGGATTCAAACGTTATTCAGAACTTCCGGATCCTTGCCAAATGGACAAAAACCCAGCGCGTATTTAGTTGGTAGTAACAGTTTTCCTAATTCCATTCAAAGTTCACCAAGCCGTGATGGCGCAGTGGTTGGCATTTTTGCTTACCAATCCATAGAACGGGGGTCGAACCCCGGCTCGAGCGACTTTAATTTTAGTTCATATTACGTATTTCAAGTATTTTTAAGTCTTAAACTTTTTCGTTGGGAGTAGATGGGCATCGAACTCAGGACCATTCGCTTACAAAGCGAACACCGTTACCAGTCAGCCACGGCCACTCCCATATTTTTGTCCGTTCCGTTCCGTGAAAATTTAACGAAGATCCAAAAAGGAAAGAGCTCACCGGGATAGGACAAAACGATCCAGGACGAAATATAGAGACAAATCCAAATCTTTGACTCGATCATTTCGACCACCATTCAGCATCGATCGCTCCCGACAGCACCGAAATTTCCACCAGCAGCTTCAAAATGTTCTGCTTCTAGCTAGGGCAAGCTCACCCTCGAAAGTCCCTGACAACGGTTTTGCTTGCCCAAAAAAACTGCCACTGAATTTCCAGCTTACGAATGACACTTCTCTTTGACCTCCAATTTGAAATTCCGTCGCTCAGCACTCGAAATCCGATCCTGAACCTCCCGAGCAATCAAAATATTAAACTTAAAATTCACTTAGAAAACTATAAAAATCGAAATAAAAAACAAAAAAAAAAATCAAAACGTCATGACGCGCGCACGGCTTGCTTCGATCATCGGATTTCCCGAAAATGCATTCCGTTTTATGATTCAAAATTATGTTCATTGAGAAAATCATGACACTTTGAGAAGATTAAAATAATGATATTTATCAACATTTTATTAATTATAGTTAACTAACTTTTTAAACCATTAAAAATCTCATGAAAAGTTCTTCATGCGGTACTTTGAGCACTTCTCTACCACGGTCAGTATGATTCCATTCCGTACGTATTTAAATTGTACTCTTCATTTTGCGGAAAAATCTCAAACCTATCAAAGTCACTCAGATTTACGGTAATCAGATATGTCTCAAATCATAAAATTCATAAAGTTAACATCGCACCTCTTTTGCAAATTTTTTTTCGATGATTTTTATTTTTCTAGTTGGTTCGATTGTGTTTTTAACATGATTGATACGGTAATTTTTCCATATGAATATTTTTCTGATTAGTTTGCAATACGTCGTAACAGCCATCACGATCTCCGACACTTATTTGATTTTTTTCTCTGAATCAAACCAAATTTTGTTTGTTTTCCAGTAAAGAGCATTTAAAAGACGTGCAATTCAAAGAATTTTAAAAAAAAAAATGATTTGTTTATAACTAGCGCTTAGGATCTTTTCAAAACTAACTCAAGATTTTTTAAATTTAATTCATACGACTTTTTCAAAAACCACTCATAAGCAATGTTGACAGCTCCTGTCACGGTGACAGCTGACGATTAAATGAACTAGACCCTTTAGGTTTTTCAATCGTTTCCCCTTCAATTCCAACAGGGTAGCCAGTTTGCATTTTTTTGAAGCAACAATTAAAAATATATGCAGCTAAATTGGTGATAATGATGTTACGACAAAAATAAGTCAACATCAGTATAAATTTTGGGATACTTTGCAATCGGTCCTAACAATCATCTAAATCTCTATCATCAATTTGCCATTTTATCGTTTAAAAACATATTTTCGTTGTTGCTGTTAATCATTTGCTTTTTAAAACTTAGATTTCTTTCAAATAATTACAGTAAAGAAATTCAATTCAAAATATTAAATTAAAAATTTTCAATTAATTTCAATGAAATATCGAAATAAATTGATAAACTAAACTGGCAACACCTTGTTATACATGTATTGGTGATAGCCTTGAACCGACGGCAAAGTAGGTCCAAAAACTGATCCAACGCGACTGATTTGAAAAAATATTTTGAATTGAGTTTTTTTTCGATAATAGAATAGTTATTTCAATGGTTTAGTGATGAAAAACATAAAAGAATTGAATAAACAACAGTTACATGGCTCGGAAACCGGACGAAATTGCTTGGTGTCAGTGCAAAACAGAAAAAATCATCAAGGTGTCGCGAGCCAAATCTGATAAGCAACGAGGCTGGAATTTTTGGACCTAATCTATGTGTTAGGAAAATGGTAGGAAATACGAATGGCATTGGAAAAAGTGGCTGAAAAAGCGGAAATAACCAAAAATGTTAACATTTTTGGAAGAGGTAAGCTACAAAACGATCCTGCTTACACTTTCTGTTGGTTGGATTCAGTGTTTTCGTACTTTAAAAGCCTGAACTACCTCGATTAATAAAAATAGGTCCAAAATAGGTACTAGGTCCAAAATAGGGTCATATACCCTATCAATCGTGAAAATTTGAAAACATTGAGTAAAAATGTTTCGGTTCCAGCTTCCTTCTCCCGGTCACCAAGAACGAGCTCCTGGAGAAACATCCCTCGGCAGGACCAAGCAGGCACATCTTATACGTCCCAGGTCGAACTTGTGAATTTGTGACACCCTTCCGATGTGGTACAAGGATGCACCGGTGACGCCGTTTCTACTTGACTATTCGGGACACCGCCGAGGATGCAGTCATCAAGACTGCGGCCCTCCTCCTCCTCCTCCTCCTCCTCCTCCTCCTCCTCCTCCTCCTCCTCCCCCTCCTCCTCCTCCTCCTCCTCCTCCTCCTCTTCCTCCTCCTCCTCCTCTTCCTCCTCCAGCCACTACTCCTCTTCCTCCTCCTCCTCCTCCTCCTCCTCCTCCTCCTCCTCCTCCTCCTCCTCCTCCTCCTCCCCCTCCTCCCCCTCCTCCTCCTCCTCCTCCCCCTCCTCCTCCTCCTCCTCCTCCTCCTCCTCCTCCTCCTCCTCCTCCTCCTCCTCCTCCTCCTCCTCCTCCTCCTCCTCCTCCTCCTCCTCCTCCTCCTCCTCCTCCTCCTCCTCCTCCTCCTCCTCCTCCTCCTCCTCCTCCTCCTCCTCCTCCTCCTCCTCCTCTCCTCCTCCTCCTCCTCCTCCTCCTCCTCCTCCTCCTCCTCCTCCTCCTCCTCCTCCTCCTCCTCCTCCTCCTCCTCCTCCTCCTCCTCCTCCTCCTCCTCCTCCTCCTCCTCCTCCTCCTCCTCCTCCTCCTCCTCCTCCTCCTCCTCCTCCTCCTCCTCCTCCTCCTCCTCCTCCTCCTCCTCCTCCTCCTCCTCCTCCTCCTCCTCCAAAAAAAACAAAAATACAAAATACAAAAATACAAAAATACAAAAATACAAAAATACAAAAATACAAAATACAAAATACAAAAATACAAAATACAAAAATACAAAAATACAAAAATACAAAATACAAAAATACAAAAATACAAAATACAAAATACAAAAATACAAAAATACAAAAATACAAAAATACAAAAATACAAAAATACAAAATACAAAAATACAAAAATACAAAAATACAAAAATACAAAAATACAAAAATACAAAAATACAAAAATACATACAAAAATACAAAAACAATAAAAATACAAAATACAAAATACAAAAATACAAAAATACAAAAATACAAAAATACAAAATACAAAATACAAAATACAAAATACAAAAATACAAAATACAAAATACAAAAATACAAAAATACAAAAATACAAATACAAAAATACAAAAATACAAAATACAAAAATACAAAAATACAAAATACAAAAATACAAAAACAGTAATACAAAAATACAAAATAAAAAAATACAAAAATACAAAAAATAAAAAACAAAAATAAAAAATGCAAAACAAAGTACAAAAATACAAAAATAAAAATGCAAAATACAAAATATTAAAAATACAAAAATACAAAATACAAAAAATAAAAAATACAAAAAATAAAAATACAAAAATAAAATAAAAATACAAAATAAAAATACAAAAATACAAAAATACAAAAATAAAAAATACAAAATACAAAAATATAAAAATACAAAAATACAAAATACAAAAATAAAAATGAAAATACAAAAATAAAAATACAAAATATAAAAAATATAAAAATGCAAAAAAATACAAAAATATAAAAAAACAAAAAAAAGACAAAATACAAAATACAAAAATACAAAAATAAAAATAAAATACAAAAAAAAATAAAATAAAAATACAAAAATACAAAAATGCAAAAATACAAAAATACAAAAATAAAAATGCAAAAATACAAAAACAAAAATACAAAATACAAAAATACAAAATAAAATATAAAAAATACAAAGTACAAAAATAAAATACAAAAATACAAAAATACAAAATATAAAAATAAAAATACAAAAATATAAAATACAAAAATACAAAAATACAAAAATACAGAAATACAAAAATACAAAAATACAAAAATACAAAAATACAAAAATACAAAAATACAAAAATACAAAAATACAAAAGTACAAAAATACAAAAATACAAAAATACAAAAATACAAAAAAAAACAATACAGAAACATAAAAAATTTTGAATTTTTGATTTTTTAAATTTTTGAATTTTTGAATTTTTGAATTTTTGAATTTTTGAATTTTTGAATATTTGAATTTTTGAATTTTTGAATTTTTGAATTTTTGAATTTTTAAATTTTTGAATTTTTGAATTTTTGAATTTTTGAATTTTTGAATTTTTGAATTTTTGAATTTTTGAATTTTTGAATATTTGAATTTTTGAATTTTTGAATTTTTAAATTTTTGAATTTTTTAATTTTTAAATTTTTGAATTTTTGAATTTTTGAATTTTTGAATTTTTAAATTTTTAAATTTTTGAATGTTTGAATGTTTGAATTTTTGAATTTTTGAATTTTTGAATTTTTGAATTTTTGAATTTTTGAATTTTTGAATTTTTGAATTTTTGAATTTTTGAATTTTTGAATTTTTGAATTTTTGAATTTTGAATTTTGAATTTTGAATTTTAAATTTTAAATTTTGAATTTTTGAATTTTGAATTTTGAATTTTTGAATTTTTGAATTTTTGAATTTTTGAATTTTGAATTTTGAATTTTGAATTTTTGAATTTTGAATTTTGAATTTTGAATTTTGAATTTTTGAATTTTGAATTTTGAATTTTGAATTTTGAATTTTTGAATTTTGAATTTTGAATTTTGAATTTTTGAATTTTGAATTTTGAATTTTGAATTTTTGAATTTTTGAATTTTGAATTTTGAATTTTTGAATTTTGAATTTTTGAATTTTGAATTTTGAATTTTGAATTTTTGAATTTTGAATTTTGAATTTTGAATTTTGAATTTTGAATTTTGAATTTTGAATTTTGAATTTTGAATTTTGAATTTTGAATTTTGAATTTTGAATTTTGAATTTTGAATTTTGAATTTTGAATTTTGAATTTTGAATTTTGAATTTTGAATTTTGAATTTTGAATTTTTGAATTTTTGAATTTTGAATTTTTGAATTTTGAATTTTTGAATTTTGAATTTTGAATTTTGAATTTTTGAATTTTTGAATTTTTGAATTTTTGAATTTTTGAATTTTTGAATTTTTGAATTTTTGAATTTTTGAATTTTTGAATTTTTGAATTTTTGAATTTTTGAATTTTTGAATTTTTGAATTTTTGAATTTTTGAATTTTTGAATTTTCAAATTTTTATAATTTTATCTTGTGTTCTCTTTCACCGCCCCACGATTCTAATGCTGGCGGAGATCGTGCCCGTCATAGGGCGTCCAAAGCGATGAGGACTCGCGATCAAGTCAACCCTTGAGGTGACCCGCCGCTGCCATCACCGAGTAAGCTGCCAACCGGAACTCGCATACCCTGCTGCACAAAATGAAAAACGCCGACATCATCATCAAAAACATCCGCGCCTCGATCACGGCGCCAGCCACAAAGACACGCCTCCTGCTACTGCTAGCACCGGAAATCACATCACGGAAGCAACGTGCCAACGGCGGCGACGGTGCCCAGCAGTACCCAGCTGCACCACGGTCATCGAGGCCGGTTTGTTCTGCCAGATAAGACAAATGGACGTTTGGAACCGTTGCCAGTCAGTGGCGGCCGTTTTTCTACCAAGCTTTCTAAAGCAACACACAACCCAGCGACCACCTCATTATTTTTTTTTATTTGAGATGAATAAATAAATAAAAACATAAAACAAAATAAAAACCTCTTCTTCTTCTTATTTCCATCCAAAACATGAAAAGCAACGGTCAATTCAAAACAGTAAATATTGTAGTGGCTGCGTGCTGCGTGCTTTTGGCAGGCATGCGTTACGGCGTTACGTTTGCGATATTGAAAATCACCGTTTGCGATATTGGAAGCAATGCTTCCTGCTGACGGGTGTAAACGGAGGTTTGCGATTGGTAGAGCAAATCGGAAGCAAAGTTTGCGATTCCGCAAACCGGATTTTGTTCCGTGTAAATTCTTTATTTACACAATTTTATTTCATTTCATTCGATGCTAACCATAATTTCGTCATCTTCCCTCTCTTTCCCCAGTCCGACGAATCCGCCAAGCAGCAGCTCCTTCCGGCGTCCGGCCGCCGTCCCCAGCAGATTGCATCCTCAACCGCTGCCGCCAACGCCTCAAAGCTCGAACAGCGTCTACTTGCCGGTGACGATCCGAGTCTCAACAACCAATCTTCCAACACCGCTGACGAGAGCAGCGAGGAGTTCGCCCCCAATGGCAGCGGTGGCCTCAAGCGGGACCGACTCCAGCAACAGCTGATCCAAAAGTCCAAGCTAAAGTCGTCGAATTTAAAGAGTACAACTTACACCAGAAACACCGAGAATGACAAGCTAACGAGACACTTGAACAATGTGACGTTCGCCTTCGACGAACCTCAGCGCCCGCAGGGCGGTCACAAGGTTGAGGTTAGGTCCGGGGAGCTGATCCGGCTGGACGATGAGGGGGACGGCAACGGGAACTACGATGTGTTGCAGCCACCGCAGGTGGCGGTGCCTTCCAACCCACCAGAACTCGCCCAGGACGTGGTCCTGCAGATCGTCGAAAAGACCGACGAAAACAGCAACGTCCACCTGAGGGTGCCCCAGCAGCAGCAACCAGACATCGTCAAGAGCAGCACCGAAAGCATCCCGTACATCGACGCCGAGCAGTCGCAGATCCTGAAGAATCTCAACCGCGACCCGAACAAGGTGCGCAACTTTCACGATGCTCGAATCATAACGCTAACGCCAAAGAATGTCGGATCGCAAGCGACCCGGGCGCTGGCCGGACCGTCCAGTCCGGAGCTGCGCCAGCTGGTACAGGCCAAGAAAGAGCCGGAACCGGAAGTGGCGGCGTCGTCCACCCGGCTCGCCCAGTTTAGTCACAGCTTTCATATCCTGACGGGGGCTGCCGGATGTGACCGGGTCTGCCAACAGTGTCATCTGGTGCTGAGTTTGGACGTGGCGCTGCGATGTGCCATCTGCGAGTTCACCTGTCACCAGCGGTGCGTCCTGCTGCAACAGGTGAGTCCGGAACCGAACGTTGTCGTTTTTGTTGTCGGTATCGTGACCTAACCCAACAGTAACGCTTATGATGACCGAAGTAAGGGTTTGTGTCGTGGGAAAAGCATAACGCCTGCAGCTTCGCTGCAAATCCGAAAGGGTGCGGGTCAGTATTGAGAGAGCGTGTGACGCTCTCTCATTCCCTTGAAATTCTATCTCTTCGAGAGAGAATGTAAGGCTCTCCAAACTGTAAACAAAGTTGGCGGGTTTCTTTTCGTGTCGATGCATGCAACACGTGCTCAGTGGGATTTCAAAGGCACTGTTGCCGCCGCCTCCGTCGCCACCATCACAGAGAATTTTGAGGAGAATCGAACTCGCGCAGTGAGAGTTTGCGCGCGATAAGATAACGATCTTTGATGGGGGACTGCTTAATCGCGCTTTAATTGGATTGCTCAATAAGGTTCAATTTATAATGCATTCGTGGGAAGTGGATTCACATTGAGTTTTATGGGAAGCTGATTGAGAGTGAAGCTTTTGTGTGGTTTGATTATCTGTGCAGACAGATGAACAGTGAATAATTTATATCGGTCCTAAAGATTTGAAATATCGCGCGAATTTCATTTTTCAACATTGAAACTTGGATCATTAGTTTCCTACATGTCATGGATTGATGACTGGTGATAAGGCCGAATCACACTTATAAAAAATCGTGAGATTTTTTTTAGCATGACAATTATATATTACAATTATAACCCAAAGTTAAAGAACGAGGGGATAGTTCTCACGAAAAGAAACGTGAGGAAAGTGCTATATTGCGAGAGTATAGTCCTCTCGCGTGTTCATTCGTTCATTGGAATAGTTCATCCTATGACTGGCTTATATGGACAAACGACCGCCACTTAGTCACCGAACCATGGTGGCCCATACGGCAAAGGCACGGTTCAATATGCCGAAGGTCTTGGGTTCGAGTCTCGGTACCGGTACTTTTTTTTTTTTTTGATAGATGAACTTTTTTGGAAAATGAACCATGAGTAAAGTACTCTCGGTAATTTCGGGATTAATCCTCTCCGTCCGCACACAGTACCATTTTACTACCGAATCGTGCTCTTTATCCTTCGTATGCCGATGCCCAGTTCTGGGTGTATATTTGTCAGAGATTGCGGAGGAAAGGCAACTTTTCGGAAAAATTTATGGCTTTAACTCGAAAATGGTGCATTTAAAAAAAAAATATCAAAAGTCCCTGTTTGATTCCAAATTCAATATTAAATAAAAAAATCGATACCTTCTAAAAATAATTATTTCTTATTAGGTTTATAACTAAACATATCCAAAACGGTAAAAAATTAAAATGCGTAAAAAGTTTGTCAAAATCGAATTTATGTTATAAATTTAATTTAAATTTCTACCAAATAAAAATATAAAATCAAATAAAGAAATTCTACAAATATTCTCACAGTGCTTTAAAAGGCTATTTTGTCGAATTTAATTGATGAGAGCTGAAAGTAAGCAATTTCGTGCTTTGACATATAGACTTTTTTTACTAGGTCCTATAAACAAAAGTAAACATTGAGTGCATCCCGCTTACTCCGATGAGCATTGACATAAGACGTGAAAGGGTTACAACCAATGTTTACGTTTGTTTATAGGACCTTATCAAAAAAAAGTCGAGACATGTTCTACAACTTTGTTCAGCGTTGAGCCATGACATACTTTAGGTGAAATTTGTTTTTCAATATGCACATCACAGCAGGCTATGGAATTTCTAACTTTTGACAGTTAAGAGATAGGGCTAAAAAAATCCACAAACTTTTTCCAAGACGCCAAAGCTTTGCGTTGATTACCAGTTTCGGGATCATTGGCGTCATTCATAAAGTACGTCACGCTCTAGCAGGGTTTTCGCAAGCGTGACAAGGGGGGTGGGTTTCATAATTTAACTTGTACACTAAAGCCCCGATGGTTCGACACCCATTGTTGTCAAAAGAACGGAGTCACTTTTAGTTTGAGTTTTAGTTTGAGCTTACACTAACCATCATACGTTTGGTTTGATTGCAAATGTGAGTTCCGTGTAAAAAGCCACAGGTTATCACTTTTTAATTTGACTTTGTCAAATCAACGGGGTACAAAACAGAATAAAAAAACAAAAAAAGTCAAACGCAAAATGACCAACCAATTTTGGGTCGATTTTAGCGTGCCATACCTTATGTTTTTTTTTTATTTCACTTTATGGATGACGCCTTTTTCATAAATCCCTGCCAACAAACAGTTTTGGCTTCCTCACTGAGGTAAGGCTATAATCCTGCTCTAAAAATGAACTTTGTATAAAAACGTCGTAGACCCACCTTCATGTATACATCCCAAATAACATTTTTTTCCAGGAGTTCTACAAGAGCTCTTCAAGATAGCTACAGCATAGCAGTTTGGACCGCGGTAGGATAAAACTCTCTTCAAGTACTCTTCCAAATTCCTGAAGAAGTTTTGAAGAGAATTTTATCCTACCGCGGTCCAAACTGCTATGCTGTAGCTATCTTGAAGAGCTCTTGTAGAACTCCTGGAAAAAAATGTTACTTGGGATATCGACTCAGAATCGAAAACTGAACAAATGTCTGTGGGTATGTATGTATGTATGTGACCAACAAACTAGCTCATGTTTCTCGGCACTGGCTGAACCGATTTGACACGAACCTGTTGCATTCGACTTGGTTTAGGGTCCCATAGATCGAGTTTTATACAGATTGAAGGTTCGATAAGTAGTTGAAAGAGCCTGAAGGGCACGACAGGGACTAGGTTGTTAACAAAAGTGCTCTGATTCGAAATTTTGAAGTGAAAATAATTGTGCAGAGGAAGAAAATAGTGTGAATTGGATAGAATTTCTTTTGTTGTGTACGGGAAATGGCAGGAAAAGTTAATTTAAATTGTTGTTGAAGCTCCGAGTTTCAGTCGCCGTCAAAATCATTCGATTACAGCAGTACGCTATTTGATCGCTGCGGTACGCCTGTGTGGAATGGAACGATTCCTAAGGGTCAAACTGTCAAACCCGCAAGGGTGTCACTGTATAAGTGTGAAAGTAGTGAAAAGTTTGTTGTTTACGTTCTCACAAAAGCTGTGAAAAAAATAATTGGATGACAATAATTTATTCAACATTGTGTAATTGTGAAAAATTGTACATTGAAGTGGAGAAGAAAATGCCTACGCGAAGGACGTAGCTGAATATCCGGCCCTAGATCGTGAAGCAGCAATGTGTTAAACTAATTCCAGCTACATTCGACTTCGCTGTTTGCCCCGAGCCCCATCAACATCGCACAGGAGGTGCTGGCGCAGATCATACAAGGCAAATAAGGAAGAGCTAGAGGAGAAAAGCTGATATTTGGTGAGATCAATCCAAAACAAACGAACAGAAAATAAACCTTGCTAAATACGCGCTGGACCTTTGTCATTTGACGAGGATTCGGAAGTTCTGAATAACGTTTGAATCAAATTGATGCAAACTGTCGGAGATAAGCCTGGTAGAAAATATTAATAAAAATATTTCATGATTGACTGTGTTTCGTATCGTAAATAGTTACTACGATCGATTAAATAAATGAATAAATTAAGCGCTTGTCTGTTTATCTGTGAAAAGTTCAAATATATGCGAGAGAGAAATATCGTTCACACACACTACACCACCAATGGTGTGGTGAAGACGGTGAGCGTAGCCAGAGCCGAACGTTGCCGGTTCGGCTCAACACCAATGAGAGCAACGAAATAAGAGAAAGAGAATCTCTACAAACGAGAATGAGATTTCCAAAGTCGTCGGTCTGCGAAGCTTCGGTGAGAATTTAGTTCTGGAGAACGATCAGTCTATTCGCGAACTTTGGAGAACTAAGTACGCGCTGCGGTTGGAAAGTTTTGGAAAGCCTGAGAAAATGGCGTCTTTCCACGTCAGATACGACACAACAAACGTTCTTTAGGGCGGGGCTTGTCGGTTCAGCGGAGGTACCTCGCGCACGGCGAGCCTGCGTAGAAATGGGTCACCGAAGCTCGGCAGAGCTAACACCTTCCAAATGCCTATGCGAGTTATTTGTATGTATAGAACATAAATCTAAAATACATAGAAACAACTCAATTTGTAAGAGGCGACCGCGTGGTCACACACACATTGAAGTTTCGATAAGTAGTTCAAAAGTTATGTATATGCATTCACATCCGGATCTCACTTAAATGTATGTAAACTATGTCTGGGTCCATCATCCGACCCATCATTGATTAGGTTATCAGAAGACCTTTCCAACGAGCCTAAAACATTGAAGATCTGGCCCCCCTGTCTCGAGATATGGCCTCTTAAGTGATATTGTTGTACTTTTTGGAAGCCGGATCTCACTTAAACGTATGTAAACTATGTCCGGATCCACCATACAACACATCGTTGGTTAGGTTATCATAAGATCTTTCCATCGAGTCCAAAACATTGAAGATCTGGCAACCCTGTCTCGAGGTATGGCCACTTAAGTGATATTTATGTTCTTTTTTATTCCGGATCTAAAAAAAGATGAAATTTTTGTACAATTCCATCATATCAGCCATTGTTGGTAATAAGTGAGGAAGGCTCCAACCACATAGGTGGATTGACTTAAACTATGTTAAATTTTGATTTTAAGCGATTACAATGTTCAATAGAGTAACATCAAAACAAACAACTTTGTCGAAGACACCGAATTAATGGGACCTTTTTTATGTGACGAGTTATAGCAAGATTATGTGATAATTAAGCTAGTTTTAGAACTCGGTATTCAAAGGCTCGGGCAAATTTGGGCAAAAACTCATACAATAGGCTTCAAGTATGACTATTTCACTACAAAATGTTAGGTGAAGCATTCGTCCAAAGGTTTACGGTCATAGATTTTTCAGTATTTTAATTTATTTTGTTTTTGATGATTATTCAAAAGCATTTAGGACACTTTTAATGCGCATCAGCCTTTTCTTTGTGTAATTCTCACTTCATTCTGCCATACGTTTTGATTTACGTGTCTAAATTTTGTTTTGTGTGTGCTTCCAATAACCGCTGGCCGGCAGTGAAATTAAGGGAAAGTGTAATTTGCATCAGACTTGGAATATTGCTGATACAGCTTATCTCTGTCACAAGTATTGGATGATGTTGGCCCTCGCACTGCTTTCAATGACCGATTTTAGAACGACAGAAAAATAAGTTTAATACGATAGGAATGATGGTCATTAATTTCTTACTCCCACCAAAAACCTTTTCACGAAAAAAAAAACGACGATGGTCTAGGTCAAAGTACCGGTCGTAGTGATCCTTTTCCGGCGTCCGACCTGAGGGGCCTCCCTTCCTCCGGAGAAGGCGAGTGATCAACTTTAAACAAACCGGACAGTCAATATTGGAACTTGCTGTCATAACAAACAAAACAAAAAGTGCATCAAGCCTTTTTTCTGAGCGACTAAGGAACGCGCGTATAGAAATAGACGACTTCGGAACCAGTTCTTGGTTGAGCTCGAAACGGAGTGTAGGTTGATTTATGGCTGTGTGGGTAAAGCCTTACACTTTTACACGTTAATGTGTGTTTGCCAAGCGTAAATTACAACCCGCCCGAACTTGGTGGGTCTCCGGAAGAATGCTTTCGTTAATGGGGAAGGGGGTAGAGTGGGGAACTGAAATCGGTGTGAATGAAAATAAATCTACGAGCGCGAGGAAGAAATGTTTGTTTATACGTTTTTGTTGCCGGCTTTCTCGTGTTTGTTGATTTTAATTTTTCGGAAAGTGCAGAGGCGTCCGGTGATGGAGAGCCCGGTCGATCCAAATTTGTCAAATTTTGGGCAGGGGGGATTGTCTCTTTGAAGGGAATTTGGCTAATTTATGGAAGGTTGTAGATATGCTCACCTCTATTACGGACTTCAAGGTACACCTAAGCTAAGGTTGATCCTGGTTTCGTTTTGAGAGTTCCAGAGTTCGAGTAAGGGGTAAGTACTGTAGGGTTCCTGTAATGTCACTGTCAAATCTGTCAATTCTGTCAAAATGCTTCATCCAAAAATGACGTAACGTCATTTAAACTAATTCAAATTGCGTGCTCAGCACTCATAATTGAATAGTTCCGATTAACGCGTGGTTTCCAAGCTCCCCCAGTCTTATCTGATCTCCCAACGGTCATCATTTCCCAGCTATCCCCAGAGAGAGAGAGAGAGAGTGAGGGTGGGAAACCCATTAAGACCGCGCGCATTGACAACTACACCTTTGGCGCGTTTTGTGCGCGCCCTCGTCCAATACCAGTTTCCTTACGGAGAAGGAAAATCTGGTTCTACGAGCAGATAAAGACGGAGCGAACCACTTCGATGAATGAAACACAATCTTGGAGCTCTTCTTAGAGGTAGAGATTGCAAAAAAAAAAAGTCGAGATAGGTGTGGGAGACCGTCCCTCGCGATTCGAGGAGGAGTTGGAGTAGGTTCCGGAGGGGAGGTTCCGATCGTAAACTTGATGAAATAAACACCCAACGTCTCGAAAGTCATTCATGAAACTGGGGAGTACTGCGACGTCGTTGTCGTTCCAGTTCTCCATGCAATTCCATAGTGTTGTGTATATGATAGGGTGGCAACTTGCTGATAGATTTTTTTAACTCGAATTTTTGGTGGATAATTTCAACTTAACCATCTTGACATTTTTATAAGTTTTGAATGTGTGGACTCCTAAATTCACAAATTTATGTCGTTAGCCATCTTTAAGCATCGAAACTGAGTCGCCACCCTGTTTTTGACGTTTCGACTGTCGTTGGTCGGAGAGCTATTCATTTCAAGCGGGAAAAGTATCTCTCTTGAGAGGGAGCCCTTATTCCGAGTTTATCTTCAGCGGATACGATTGCGACTTTCAAAGACTTTAAAGAGTAAGAGCAGATAATTGCCATTTATGTTTGTGATTTCTGTCTCTTTGTTAGTTTTGTTTCATTTCGCTGCGCTTGCACTTCCAAAGGGGAAACTGCACCGCGTGATGGCACTGTAAAGGAATGCACTTTTTTCGGTTTTGAAAGAAAGTTTTTTGTCGGTTCCCAAAACAGCGTAACTGATCAAGATAGCGAGCGCACTAATGTGGGAGGTGAAAAATCCGTAATGCAAACATCCAACTACTTCTCCCGAAAAAAACATAAAACAAAAAATTCAAGTGTTATCTTGACCCTTTTTCCACCCGCTCTTCTGCAAGTCATTCCCGGGGCGCTTCGGAGGCATCGGAATCCATCAAACGGGATTGATTGCTACTTCCCTGTCCAAATAGCCCAAGACAGGGCTCGAACTAATGGAAAGCCGCTAAAAAGTACAAATTCCACTTCCTACGCCGAGGTTTGCTCTTTTATGTTTCGTCTGGTTGCAGCAGTGCAAGAAAAGGTCGGTTCTTTGGTGCGGAGCAGCGATCGGAAATTTCGAACTTCACTTGAGAGAATTCGATGTGAAGAATTGTGGAAAAAGAGGAAACATGAGTGTGTTAGATTGGTGAGAAGAAAAAAAAAATGTATTGAAATGTAAGCCAGAAATAAACAGTAGAGTGGGAAAAATAGTACAAACTTGAACAAAAAAAATATGTTTAAGCACGTTTTAACATTTAACATGTTGGAATTTATTTTTGAGTTTGTTTAAAAAACATTTTACAAATAACCATCCCAGCAGTAGGTTTTGTGTACATATATTCAAAAAATTAGGAATTTTAATGCAAATTTGATATGGTCGATGTTGGACACATGGTCACTTGGGAAGTAATGACCCATAAATATTTGCATGAACTAAAATATTTTTTCAATTTCTGGAAAATTTATTTCTGAACAACTCTGAACTTTTTCTTATCAATAAGAAGTACACGCCATCGCACAGTGGGAAAAATCGAGGCAAAAAACGGACTTAATTGATGTCGGTCAATTATAACTTTTAACCAAGACTGTTCTTATGTGAAAAATTCCAAGGAATCGATTGGTGATGGTGAGAACCCGCGGAAATTTGCGTAAGGCCCGTATAAGGCCGACTTACCCTTTTTTGCTGTTTTTATCAGTTTTAAATATGTTGCTAAAATGTCCAATGCTTTGACATAACTCTGTCTTACGTGAAAAATTCCGAGAAATCGATTGGTGATGATGAGAACCCGCAAAATATACCTGAAACTCATTTCGATGGAGTAGAGAAGAGAGAAGAAAAAGTTATGTCAAAGCATTGAACATTTCAGCAGCATATTTAAAACAAATAAAAACAACTAAAAAAACAAGGTAAATTGGCCTAAAACGGAACTTACGCGAATTTCCGCGGGTTCTCACCATCACCAATCGATTCCTCGGAATTTTTCACATAAGAAAAGTCTCGGTTGAAAGTTCCAATTGACCGGCATCAATTAAGTCCGTTTTTTTGCCTCGATTGTTCCCACTGTGCATCGCTTTTAATTTTGAAATATTCGCATTCGCATGGAGATGGTGATCTGAACTGGTTGCAGACTGGATTTCGTCATGTGTACGTATTGATTGTCCAGCGCTGGTTCCTTAAAAGTTAGGATTATTGAAAGAATTTTTGAAAAATACCGGTTTTTATACAGTATGTAAAAAAAGTATTTACACCCCTTGGACTCCATGCACATATTGTGATGAAACATCTAAACAATTTAATGTTGACAGAAACCTAGTACTACGTTTTGTTCAGAAACTCATGCCAGACATTTTGCTACAAAAAGCTCATGAAAAGATGATTTCTATAAAAAGTTATATAACAAATACTATTACGAAAATAAAAAAGGTGCAAAAAAAGTATGTACACCTTTCGAAAAATTAACATAAATAATGTTATTTGTTGACAAATCACCATAAATCCAGTCTCCCAACTCCAAATAGGCATCCTTGACTGATTAAAAGAAGAATTTGGATTGAATATAAAGTTTACTAACTACTTAGTATAAAAGTTTATATAACTCTGGAAATTCTATATAAAACAAGGGTTTCCAGAAGCGTTTATTACTTGCCAGTCTGCCAATTAATTACTCAAATTACTGGTCCAAAATGATTAATTACATAAATTACTTAATTACTTTTCACTACGATAAAATACATTTAATTTAAATTCAAGTATTCATATCTACGATTCTTAACTAAATTATTTCAAAAATTATGCTATTTTTTTATATGTATCAATATTGTGAGTTTCGCGTATAATTTTATTGAAAACAGCTATAAGCGATCGAACGTCAAAAATGCCCCCACTAGATGGCGCTGAAACTTTGGGTGTTGTTTACATAATATCCTACAGCGAGTTAATTGGTATGAAATTTGGAATTGTTTTATTTTTTTTATAAAATTGACATAAGTATTTAATTATACCATTTTCAGGTAAAAAATAAGTAGCTCAATTGATATGAACATTAATGATTGATTGAAGATTATTTAAGTTGACTTACGTTTTTGAAGTCGTGTTTGTCATAAAAGCAAAAAAATACTGTACTTTTTTACGTTTTTAATTAATTAATAATTTAATATAATTTTTAGTTTATTGCAAGCAGAATGCCATTAAAATATAAAAGTTGTTTGAAAAAAGGCTCCTTGATTTTTCGAGCCAAACATAAACTTTGACAAATATTTGCAGCAGCTTTTCATGAAAATTGTGAAATTTATCAAAATAACGTTAAGTTTTAAAATGTTTTTCAAACATTGGTTTGACATTACTTAGTATGTTTTTTCTCAAGCAAATTAAAAAATCCGTAACTGAAAATACGGATAATGTGAAATGTGACATTTACATTGGATTTTAATTTCGGCATCGGAATATTAGTCGATTTTAGTTTCACTGAGTTTAATTTTTTACATTGAAACATTTGTCTCAAAAGTATTAGGAAATTTGTCGGGAAAACAGCTTAGCTCTTAAAAGAGAGATATTACAATGATAATTAAGTAAACTTTGGTTTTAAATATTTGATCCACATAAACATTAAATAAAAAGCATACAAAATTTCTCAATTCTAATGTAGCTCTTGCAAAAACATAAAAAAAACACATTTTTATAATTACTTAATAAAAATGAATAAATTTTGGATGCACAAAACATTTTTCACTGGGTAAAATATCATGGCGTTGCCATTTGTTGTTAATCAGCTTCGATAAACAACATGATAAAAATAAATTTTAGGAGAGTTTTAGGAGAGAACTATGGTGAATAAGGCCTTCTAAATACAGAACCTGTCTTTTTTAATATTTGTGTTTAACTCTTATTTGAAATCAATATGTGGCGCTATAACCACGGCAAATAGTGTCCAGGGCATTTGTGGAAATACGATGTCCCATCCTCGAGGCTCCGGAGCACCAAAACTTCTTAGCATGGTGGCTCCCAACGATTAATTTCCTAAATAAACAGGAACGTGAGCGGGGGATCCCCACGTTTCTTCCTCCCCTGTAGATTCAGAACTGTATTGCTGTTTGAACATTCGTGTTCAAACTCAATCCAATTCAACGAATCATCTTTACGGTTAACTTTACGCAGTTGGTCTGGCCGCTTTAACGTTTGTGATGTACTGTAAATGTTAATAATGACAAGAAGATGCTAGGCGTTAATCAACCTAAGGCATTCTCCAGGATGCCCTCGAAAAACTGGCTGCGATAGGGTTTGATTAGATTAGATTAGATTAACTCTTATTTGAAATTAATAAAATACTGTTATAATAGATTATATATATAAAGCAAATAGTTTCGATGAAGAAGTACAACTAAAAAAAAAATCTATAACTTTAGTTACTCAAAAATTACTTTATTTTCCAATTAATTACTTTAAATTACTATAATTACCATGAATTACTAAGTAATTAAAGAATTACCTAATTACCAGCTAAAAATCAAAGTAATTATTAATTACTTGCCAGTCTGAGGCCTTGCTGGAAACCCTTGATATAAAACTTATCTAAACCTAATTTTGCAAACTTTTAATTCAACTAAATGTCAATATATTACCATATAATTGCTAAATAAACATTTTGGAGTGGGTATAACACCGTTTTGGGGGTATTTGTATCGATAGAATAGATTTTTCGTTGGAATTTCGTACCAACCCGGAATTACGTCGTCGGAAAATCCGCCGGCATCCGAACCGGTCCACAATTCTTAAGTCAACCTATGTGGCATCGGAAAGGGCATAAAATTTCCGATCTTTTGATACCCATACATCTAGGTTTTCTATAAAACCCACGATTTTAAATACCTAGGTAAAAACGTTGTTATGGTTTTGTTTGAGCAATCTGCCAAAAATGTATGGAATTTCGTAATTTTTGTTCTGGTGGATCAAACTTACTTTTTGCCCAGTAATTAAAAACGTGGGTTTTATAGAAAACCTAGATGTATGGGTATCAAAAGATCGGAAATTTTATGCCCTTTCCGATGCCACATAGGTTGACTTAAGAATTGTGGACCGGTTCGGATGCCGGCGGATTTTCCGACGACGTAATTCCGGGTTGGTACGAAATTCCAACGAAAAATCTATTCTATCGATACAAATACCCCCAAAACGGTGTTATACCCACTCCAAAATGTTTATTTAGCAATTATATGGTAATATATTGACATTTAGTTGAATTAAAAGTTTGCAAAATTAAGTTTAGATAAGTTTTATATAGAATTTCCAGAGTTATATAAACTTTTATACTAAGTAGTTAGTAAACTTTATATTCAATCCAAATTATTTTTTAATCAGTCAAAGATGCCTATTTGGAGTTGGGAGACTGGATTTATGGTGATTTGTCAACAAATAACATTATTTATGTTAATTTTTCGAAAGGTGTACAAACTTTTTTTGCACCTTTTTCATTTTCGTAATAGTATTTGTTAAATAACTTTTTATAGAAATCATCTTTTCATGAGCTGTTTGTAGCAAAATGTTTGGCATGAGTTTCTGAACAAAACGTAGTACTAAGTTCCTGTCAAACTTTAAAATTTTTACATGTTTCATCACAAAATGTGCATAGTGCTCAGGGGTGTAAATACTTTTTTTACATACTGTATGTAACTTTCGCGATATTTTTCACTTTATTTTTTAACTAAATAAAATGGTTTTGTGAACTTTTCTGGACATTTTCAATTAGTAAGCCAAGACGTGCTATCGTTTTTATTAATAACCAGCAATAAATTTTAGTCAAACATCATAACAATTATCTACACATACAATGAGTTTTAAATTAAAGGTGTATTTAAAAAAAACGTTAGACAAAAACTTAATGCTTTATATTTCATCACTATTTTTTTTTTGAGAAAATTTTTAGGAGTGAGACAAAATTTTGAAATTAATTTGCATGGCCATGTTGAAAACAAAATATATTTTTCTTTTCCACACATGAACAGTACCGCAAATTGCTATTGTGAGTATTTGCTTTTTTTTCACCAATTTAAGATTGAAATTTTCAAAGAAAATAAAGAGTAGCTTTGAATCCTATAATTTTCTGATGTGATATTGATTTGCCTACATAAATAATATTTTTTTTTAATAAATAATAAGTCATGGGTCATTCTCCGCCAACTCACACAGCAGTTGCCCCGATCCCTCTTCGATTTGCGTGAAACTTTGCTCTAAGGGGTAATTTTGGTCCCTGATCACGAATCCGAGGTCCATTTTTCGATGTGTCGTGACGGTGGGGTGGTGTGACCCATTTCATTTTTCTGGTTTTTTACTAAGACACGTTTTCAGTGATTTGTGGCTCGCAACCGTGAAAAGATACAAATTTGGTGTCAAAGGGACTTTTGTGTAAAATTAGACGCCCGATTTGATACTCAACTGTCAAAAACCGTGACACATGTCATTTTATGGGAAATTTAGTGGACTTTTCGAATCGGAAATAACCTAGAAGGGTCATTTTTTCATTTAGAACCAAATTTTTCATTTTAAAATTACGTGTTTTTTCTAACTTTGCAGAGTTACATTTTAGAGTGTAACAATGTTCTACAAAGTTGTAGAGCAGACCAAAACGAGAATCAGATTTTTTTCAAAAAATATTTTTGTGATGAACAAGCAGTGCACAAACCACAACAATCGTTCAAGGGGTCATACTTATGCAAAATTAGCTGAACTTTCAGAAAAAATACTTTCAAAAGCACACGATTGGGTTGTTGGGGTTAAAAATTCGAAAAACTGGTCAAAAATGGTCAAAATCATAACTTTTTCAAAAACAAAAAAATCTAAACTCTAAAATGTAACCCTGCAAAGTTAGAAAAACACGTAATTTTAAAATGTAGTACATTAAATTTCCCATAAAATGACATATGTCACGATTTTGACAGTTGAGTAACGGGAACTATTTGAGATAGTTGAAAATTACTTAATCTTTTCGAAAATAAAACATTAAATGTCAGATTAGTCAGGACCAAGGTTAGTACGAATACTGAAATTGTTTTGAAAAAAAAAACAAAATTGACAAAAAATAAATTTAAAATTTCACATTGTATAATTAAACCCTTCTGCAATGTTATTTTTGTTTTGGTTTTTCGAAATTCTTAGCAAATTTCACAAATGCATTATTTTTTACTTAGAAAAATGGATAAATGGATCGCCGATTGAATTAGATAACACTTAGCAACAATAATTTTATGTAAAATAACAACAACATAAATGTTTCAAACTATCAAGTGCAAATCGTTATTCTTATGTAAAATTATCTGATCTTTACGATAAAAATATTTTCAGATTTTTAAAATCTGACCTAACATTTGAAAACGGCCAAAAATGCTTTTATAGCGGAATTGGGGTTAAATGGACCCTAGATGATTTTTGCGGTGCAAGTGGTTATTTTTACTGGATTCCTGGGACATTTTCAAATAAGTTAAGTGCATTTTGGAAGGCCGCATAAAGCCTCCGCTCTAAATACAGACCGATTTTCAAGAAAAAATGTGAAAAATGGGGAATTGGGGCAAAATGGACCCTTTGCCGTTTCGTGCGGTGGATGAAACCATCACCAATCGATTCCTCGGATTTTTTTACATAAGAAACACTATTATTCATACCAGGGAACCAGCCGCGTTCAATTAAGTCCGATTTTGGGTTCCATTTCGCCCACTGTGCACAGGGTTAAAGTTCCCCTAAAAGAAATCAACAATAAAAAAATTTCAATTGTTTTATTTATTTATTTTTATTTTACCTTTCCAAAAGTCAGTTTTGCTGAATTGCTACAGAATTCCTCAATTTAAGTTTTGTCAAAGGTTTTGTCTAAAGTATAACTCTACTTGCTGGTATAATTTTGATAAAATATCACGAAAATCTGTTAAATCTTGGAATTATTTTCTTGCAATGTATCACAAAAGCATCAATTCCATAAACCACATCAACATTCCGAAAAAAAACCGCACATTATTATTATTTTTATTATGCTCCATCTCTCGCGATGCTGCATCCCACGCACAAACACAAACACACCCTCATGAATCCACTTTGTTTACAAGCCACACACCCAAACAAGTCAAGTCGCGATGCATTTCACACGACTCGTGCAGTACCGTGCACTCAATCACGCACCGCGCGCGCTCTCTCTCTCTCTCATTTTAACAACCTCTTCCTCTCTCCCTCGATTAGCACTCTCTCTCTCTCACTTTGCTGCACCGACTCCGAGTCGAAACCTCGCGCGAAGGCGCATTTTATTTTAATTCGTTGCCGCGATCGCAGCGTGCCGCGCGTGTTTCTTCTGCGTCGTCGTCGTTTTTTTTTCTCGTTCGCAACTTTTCGTGGCCAACTTTGTTTCGGCGAAATTTGGCGCGGCTCTTGATTGGCGGTCGTGTTTCTTTTGTCGATGTTGTGTCGGTTATTGTTGTGCGTGACGCGCTAGCTGTCAAACCGCGCGTTCGCGCTTAACCCTTTGCGCGGTTTGTTTACATTTGTTTGATGGGCTTGTCGGTCGACAGTGTTGACAGTGAACGAAAAGTGTTGAGCACCGTTTTTTTTGACAAATGATGATTAATTGGCGGTGGTGAGAGAAGTTGAGCGGCTTACCGCAGGTGTAGTGGTGTGAACGAGAATCGAATCTCCGTGTTTTGCATTGTTTAGTGGTGTGGTCGCCGAGCCGATCGGAAAACCCGATCGCTTCCGATTGTTATCGGGCCAGGAAGAAAGTGAAAAGTGAGCAAAGCGACGCGCGCGACGATTAAAGCAGGCGTGAAAAAGTCGATTTTCTTCGGATTGGGTTACTTTGTCATACCAGCGTGGAGGAGAAGACGTCGACTTTTTGTTGCTGCTAGCAACGAACACGAAGAGTAAGCACTTTTTGTGTTGTTTTACGAGGGGGAGCTGGTGTAGGGTTACCCTCCGCCGAATACAGCGATGCTTGCTTACAGCCACGTGTAAAACGTCAAAGTGTGCCATGGGCTATCGAACGATCGATTGAGCAGGCTATCAAAGCCGATCGTGGAGGTGTTCAAAATCAGTAGGCGATGGCGGCGACGACGATGAAGCGTTTGGAATTGGCACACACTAGCAAGTGTGTGCGTGTTTATGTGTTTGGAAAGTCGTAGCCTACTGGAGTGATAGCTGTCGGAGACGCCATCTGGACGGTTGTTCTGTTTGTTCCAGTGGAGGGATGGAGTAAATACAAGTGATTGCTCGAGTGGAATCTTTGGGAGATTGGTTCTACTTTAACCAGTGGACTTTTGGTGTAACTTCAATCAACTTCTATGGTGGAACTCCTGTATGGTTGGAGGCGTCTACCAGAAGCTTCTGGAGTAACTTCAATCTACTTCTATGGTGGAACTACTGCATGGTTGGAGACTTCTATCAGAAGACTTCTGGTGTAACTTCACTCAACTTCTATAGTGGAACTCCTTGCTGGTTGGAGACTTCTACCAGAAGGCTTCTGGTCAAACATCAATCAACTTATAAGGTATAACTCCTGCATGGTTGGAGACTTCTACCAGAAGACTTCTGGTATGACTTAAACCATCTCTATAGTGGAACTCCGGCATCGTTGACGACTTCTACCAGAAAATGTGTGGTGTACCTTCAATCAACTTCTATGGTGGAACTCCTACATGGTTGGAGACTTCTACCTGAAGACTTTTAGTGAGAATTCAATCAACTTCTATGGAGGAACTCCTGCATGGTTGGAGACTTCTAACAGAAGACTTCTGGTGTAACTTCAATCAACTTCTACGGTGGAACTCCTGAACAATTGTACACTCCTACCAGCAGACTTCTGAACTTCCGTGCAACAGTTGATCAGTTTCCTCAAACCCGGCAATGCAGTCCAACGAAAAAAAAAAACCCAACAAATCCCGTTCCGTTCGGAACGTCGCCGCGTCGTTGATAGCCGCGTCCAACTCCGACCGGCCCGGCGGCCTGCCGCCAACTTGAGTGATCTATTTTTAAAAACTCTCAACCCACAACGCTCGCGCGCGCACCCGTTTCGTAACAGTGTGAAGTGGTTCTTTTTCGTAGCGCTACTGCAGCGACGTTCTGACGAGTTCTGGCCAAACCACTTTGAATCAACTGTCGCCGCGTCACCCAGTGCTGCCAGCGTTTGATGTGCTGCAGCAGTAGCAGTAGCAATCAACCTGACTCGACAAGTGTGAAAAGCGTACGAAATGAGTACAAATCTCGGCTGATTACTTCCTGATCCCGAGGGCGTCGTCGCAGACGACGAATAATCCTTTGAACGAAACCGCAAAGGTAGACTTGCGGGTCGGGTACGTCACCTTAATTGAATAGCAAAGAGCATGAAGTACACTCCACCACAGAGAGAGAGGTGAACGTCGTAGAGGCGAACTCGTGCGAGTGTGTTGTACTGAACGCCGATAACGGCGAGGGTTGGCGCTCTTCGAGATATGGCCGCGATAAGGCGCAAATTAAGAAGAGAGCTTGCCGCGACATGTTGGCTGCTGCCCGGGAAGGTGATAAAGAAGACGCTGTCGAGTCACAACGTGACTTGGAGGAATGTACGACGTGACGGTGAAACGTTGCTGTAAATCTGTCACGGCGAGATTGCTGGAAGTCGACAACTTGTCGGGTAGTCGAGACTTGCTCAGGGTTACTGAAATCTTGGAAAACTGTTGATTCTGCAGCGTTTGCAGACCCCTTCTTCGCCTAGTTCTGCTTAGCAGCAATTAACCTGTTCAAGGTTGGTTAAGTCTCTAAACCACAATGCTGGGGCGTAACTTGTTTCACCAGCAGAAGTAGATGACTCTCTAAAACCCTTCTGTCTACACCGTCAAGCGGTGTCAATCTCCCACAAATTCCGGAAGCCAACTCTGCGCAAACTTCTCGTCCGAGTCTAATTCAAATGAATCTCAACATTCCAACCTGCGCGCTGCGCGCTGCCTAATTATCATGCAGTAAATAATTAAATCAGCCTTTCTACGCCATTTGGTCGCACAGTAGCGTCACCTAGTGGCCAAATATTTACCATTTGGTAGCGTTTGCCGTTTTGTTTAACATTAATTTAATTAAGCCATATCGCGCGCTAGCGCCTTATCTTCTCTGCAAGGGACATTCCGTCACGTTTTGCTTCTTCGCCCCAAGGTCGTGACTATCCCTGGAACTAGGTCGGGAAGGTCGTGATTGCGTGCTGGAATCACTTATCACCTGACGGTAGTAAAGGCGGACAAATTGACTCGATTGGATGATTGGTTTGGCGAAGTCTCCTCGTCAAGGTTGTGGTTCGGGTTTTTGAAGTAGATCAAGCTTTCTGACATGGTTAGTTGGTTGAAAACAGTCAGCAACGAACGATGCAGAAGTGTGACTTAGTTGACAGAATTTTGACAGATTGTACTTACCGATTTGTGTTTTCCTTAAACGATGTCTTAGCACTAGATTGTACTTACCTTGACTCGATTTCCACTGTCTTCATCTCGCTTAAGTACTCTTTAAAGTCCGTGTTAGGGAAGTCTATTCAACCTACAGCCCCATTGATTTAACGTTAGCATCCTTTGAAGATCATTTTGAAACAATGTTCAAAACTTGCTGACAAAGTTGGTTGATAACAGACAACACTAACTTGACAGCTGACAACTTAGAACTAATTACATAATTGTACTTTCCAGATGTTCCAGACTGCAAACGTCGATTTTTCCGTATCTAATCGAACTTGCCTAGACTTGAGTACAACAATTAAAAATTTGTTGAAATACTCATTGAATACTAGGTTCAACTTAAGGTTCACATTCGAAATGAACATTCAAGTACACGACGGAAACCTGCTTGTTGATATTCTCAAATTTGATGGTGACGATGAATTTCAGGAGAGTTTAAGAGCCTGGACTATTTTGGGCCACAGTTCTAAATTTTCCTACGTTATTAGTGCAAATTACCTAAACTAGCTTAACCCTTTCAGCTGTTTTTCGTAAAAAGTGACAGTGACTTGACATTTGACAGCTTAGAGCTATTGACAGAATTGTACTTACCATGACTTCTCTGCAACAACCTACACTTACCTTGATTTGATTCTGGCAATCTTGAACTTGCTTAAGTACCCGTTGAAGTCCGTAATAGAGAAGTCCTTCCTATTCAGATTTCAAACTTTTGCCGTTTGAAGTCCGCATTCGAGGTGAACATTCTTGCACACTCAGCTCAAAACCTGCTCAACTCGAACATGACGGATGGGCCCCGCAACAAGCTCTTACAGCGCTCTCGGGGGTGTTGCATAAAGGTAGAGCTATCAGGCAGAAGCCCACCTCATCACACACACTCAAACCTGAATGATAGTCGTAATAACTATAATTGTTATTAGCAATTTTTACACATAATTTTGATTGCCATAATAAACGTACAAACACTTTACCTCCACCTTCTTCTGTGTTTTTTTTCTGCGCGATGGGTCAGGTCCAACTCCAGCATGAGTGAGTGTGGAGTGAAGTTTGGTTCGGAGTTTCCTTCCCTCCTTGCTGCTTCTGCTTCTGCAATCTCCATACGTAATCAGCCAAGGTCGCTCAACAACAGGTTCCATGGAGCTGGACTCCTCTAACAACTCTTGCACTTTTAATTCCATCAACTCGTTTCTGTTTGCCCGCGCTAAAACTTGTTGACGAAACGAAAGTGATAGATTTGAAGACGATGCGTGCAAATATGAATAAACATGGTGACGGAGCGGCAGGTTCCATTCAGGTTACGCGCCAAAGTTTACTAAACGCACATACTTAAGCGGTTGACAGGACAGCTTGACAGAGAGGTTGAAAGCTGGTGAAATTTGCTACTTACCCCAAGTCGAGTCTGCAAATTGGCGTTCAGCTCAACTGCAGCTTTAAGTCCGCTTTAGAAATGACCCTTTAAATGCTGTTGTTAAATGTTCTTAAACGACGATTGGCGGTCGACAAACCTCACCTCTGTTTACGTTTACTTCCATTCAACTTGGCTTTGCTTTTGGAAGAGAGCTGCAGAAGAGGGCGCACTTGGCCACCCAATTGGCTTGCGTGTGTGTTTTTTCCCGAGACGAAAAGGTAAACAACTGTTGTTTGTTTGGTGTGGCCGATGGGATTGCAAAACTGCAACACAATCTTTGAGCAATCGTTTAGTAGAAGGTTGAGGTTGCAAGTGGAAGATTTAGGTTTGTTAGCAAAACTTGTCTTGTTTATCACTGCAATTTTGAAAATGTCGTAGATCTTTTTGGTTGATTCGAAAAACAGATAAAAATCAAGTACAACAAAATCCGAGTGCGGCAGTCCATGCACCATTTTGATTTTTTTTCAATAGTGTTTAGAAAAATAGCTACGTTAAAAATTCTTAGTTTAAATTCCGGGGTGACTTTGATAGTCATAGTTTATCTTGTTAAAATCATATTAAAGATGTTCAAACTTCATTTTTAGCTTAAATGTACCATCACTAAAGTAGCTGATATATTTTTTAAGATAAAAATGTTTATGTTAAGTTAACTAAGTTTATAGGCTTCTTAATTAAATACATATAAATTTTAGGTAAAATTGTTAAAAAGTCGGAATTTTGCCTGAAATTTCTTGAAACTAGTTTTGTTTATCAAATAATTGATTTATATTGCATTTTACACTGAATTCGAAGCACACACATTTTACATAAAAATTTGTTTTACTGACGGGTTCCGATGTATTTGGTATGACCAAAGAAGCCATTTTGCATCATTAGTTTGTCCATATAATTTTCCATACAAATTTGGCAGCTGTCCATACAAAAATGATATATGAAAATTCAAAAATCTGTATCTTTTGAAGGCTTTTTTTTATCGATTTGGTGTCTTCGGCAAAGTTGTAGGTATGGATAAGGGCTACACTGAAAAAATGAGACACGGTAAACAAATTGGTGATTTTAAATTTAGTTTGTTGTCACTAAAACTTGATTTGCAAAAAACATTAGTTTTATTTATTTTTTTATATGTTTTAGGGGACATTAAATGCAAACTTTTCAGAAATTTACAGAATGTGCAAAAAATCTTTGACAGAGTTATGAATTTTTGAATCATTACTGATTTTTTTTTAATCTAAAATCAGTCGCAAAAATTTTTCAACCTGATTTTTTGATGTAAAGGGATCATGCATAAACCACGTAGGCACTTTAGGGGTGGGGGTATGGCGATTGTCTAAAAACTGTCCACGTGGGACGGTCCCAAACTGAATATGCAATCAATAAGTACTGATGCGAAGTTTTGATAAAGTGCACCTTTTCAAGTTATAGCCATTTTAGGTGACTTAAGGGTCGTGCATAAACCACGTGGCCTCCTTAGGGGGAGGGGTCAAAATCCGACCAAAAAAACATAAAAGCCATGGGGAGGGGGTCCACGGCTGACCACGTGGCCTTTAAAAAAAAAATTCTATAAAATAAAACAAAACAAAGAAAAATACGCGCATTAAGTTTACTTATATGCATACATTTTTTGTTACACTTTAAAACCATACAATTATTGTGTTTATATTTATAACTTTTATTTCAATGTCACAATATTTCCCAATTCAATATTTAATTATGTATTTCGGCAGATTCATATCAATACTTTGAGCCTGTTATTGAATGAACACTTTTAATACTCATGTAACTCCTTCTAACAAAAGTTTAAAAGCAGTTAAAAATAAAGTGACAGTATCCAAACTTAATATACCCTAAAAGTTAGAATCAAAATGCAAACAAAATTTCTTTTTTATGTTGATGGTATCTTGTTGCTAAAAATGTGCTTGCAAATTTGCATTGAAAGTTGAAGTAGTCTTCGATGTTTCTATTTTCGAACAATTTAAAAAACAAATATTGCTTACAATTTATATAAGATTTTCGTAACAAGGCAAAAGACTAAATATGTATTGTAAATGTAGTGTCTAAAAATGATTCTCTGAGAAAAAAAAATATTTTCAAAATTTTAGATCTTAGCTACGGTGATTATTGGTCCTATAAGTGATGGAAGAATCTTTATCGAAATATTTTCTTTTCACACTTAAAACAAACTCAAGATATCTTGTATCTCGTCTAACATTAAACAATAACCAGTCACGAAAAAACGAACGATACATACTTTAAGATTCACCAAAAAATTGGATGAAAATTTTTGTCTAACAGGTATGCCTTTCCTTCCTTGTGTAACCCATGGAACACAATTTAGATCGTTATATTACATAACATTTCATAAAATACACGTAGTTCTATCCTTCGACAAAGTTGTTGGTATTTTTTTGAGATTTTTTTAATGTTAATAGGGACCATTTCTTGAGTCAAAGAGAAACATGGGTAAACATTTTAGATTTTTGAAAAAACGAACTTAAAGCAAACATTGTTTTTGTTTCTTAATTAATTTAAAGAGATAAAAATTGGGGCCAAAGATGAGAATTTCTACGAAATCGGTCTTTTTGTTAAATTTTAATTTTTGTATTTTTAATCCTACTGAAACTTTTGGTGTTTCATGCCCAAAGAAGCCATTTTGCATCATTAGTATGTTTATATAATTTTCCATACAAATATGGCAGCTGTTCATACAAAAATGATGTATGAAAATTCAAAATCTGTATCTTTTGAAGGATTTTTTTGATCGATTTGGTGTCTTCGGCAAAGTTGTAGGTATGAATAAGGACTACACTGAAAACAATGATACACTGTAAAAAAATGGTGATTTTAAATTTAGTTTGGTGTCACTAAAACTTGATTTGCAAAAAAGATTGTTTTTATTTATTTTGCCTTCCTCACTGAGGTAAGGCTATAATCCTGCTCTAAAAATGAACTTTTTATTAAAAGCTCGAAGACCCACCTTCATGTATACAAATCGACTCAGAATCGAAAACTGAACAAATGTCTGTGTGTGTGTGTGTATGTGTGTGTGTGTATGTGTGTGTGTGTATGTATGTATGTGTTAAATCTTAAGTTTTCTCAGCACTGGCTGAACCGATTTTGATCGAACCAGTTGCAATCGACTTGGTTTAGGGTCCCATACATCGCTATTGAATTGTTTGAAGTTTCGATAAGTAGTTCAAAAGTTATGTATAAAAATGTGTTTTCATATATCCGGATCTCAATTATATGCATGAAAACGATGTCTGGATCCATCATCCAACCCATCGTTGGTTAGGTAATCAAAAGACCTTTCCAACGAGTCCACATAATTGAAAATCTGGCAACCCTGTCTCGAGTTATAACCACTTAAGTGATATTTATGTACTTTTTTGAAGCCGGATCTCACTTAAATGTATGTGATGTCCGGAACCATTATCCGACACATTGTTGGTTAGGTTATCAAGAGACCTTTCCAACGCGTCCACAACATTGAAGATCTGGCAACCCTGCCTCGAGTTATGACCACTTAAGTGATATTTATGTACTTTTTGAAGCCGGATCTCACTTAAATGTATGTAAACGATGTCCGGAACCATTATCCGACACATTGTTGGTTAAGTAATCAAGATACCTTTCCAACGAGTCCACATAATTGAAAATCTGGCAACCCTGTCTCGAGTTATAACCACTTAAGTGATATTTATGTACTTTTTTGAAGCCGGATCTCACTTAAATGTATGTAAACGATGTCCGGAACCATTATCCGACACATTGTTGGTTAAGTAATCAAGATACCTTTCCAACGAGTCCACATAATTGAAAATCTGGCAACCCTGTCTCGAGTTATAACCACTTAAGTGATATTTATGTACTTTTTGAAGCCGGATCTCACTTAAATGTATGTAAACGATGTCCGGAACCATTATCCGACACATTGTTGGTTAAGTAATCAAGATACCTTTCCAACGAGTCCACATAATTGAAAATCTGGCAACCCTGTCTCGAGTTATAACCACTTAAGTGATATTTATGTACTTTTGAAGCCGGATCTCACTTAAATGTATGTAAATGATGTCCGGAACCATTATCCGACACATTGTTGGTTAGGTTATCAAGAGACCTTTCCAACGCGTCCACATAATTGAAAATCTGGCAACCCTGTCTCGAGTTATAACCACTTAAGTGATATTTATGTACTTTTTTGAAGCCGGATCTCACTTAAATGCATGTAAACGATGTCTGAATCCATCATCCGACCCATCATTGGTTAGGTAATCAAGAAACCTTTCCAACGAGTCCACATAATTGAAAATCTGGCAACCCTGTCTCGAGTTATAACCACTTAAGTGATATTTATGTACTTTTTTGAAGCCGGATCTCACTTAAATGTATGTAAATGATGTCCGAACCATTATCCGACACATTGTTGGTTAGGTTATCAAGAGACCTTTCCAACGCGTCCACAACATTGAAGATCTGGCAACCCTGCCTCGAGTTATGACCACTTAAGTGATATTTATGTACTTTTTGAAGCCGGATCTCACTTAAATGTATGTAAACGATGTCCGGAACCATTATCCGACACATTGTTGGTTAAGTAATCAAGATACCTTTCCAACGAGTCCACATAATTGAAAATCTGGCAACCCTGTCTCGAGTTATAACCACTTAAGTGATATTTATGTACTTTTTGAAGCCGGATCTCACTTAAATGTATGTAAACGATGTCCGAACCATTATCCGACACATTGTTGGTTAAGTAATCAAGATACCTTTCCAACGAGTCCACATAATTGAAAATCTGGCAACCCTGTCTCGAGTTATAACCACTTAAGTGATATTTATGTACTTTTTGAAGCCGGATCTCACTTAAATGTATGTAAACGATGTCCGGAACCATTATCCGACACATTGTTGGTTAAGTAATCAAGATACCTTTCCAACGAGTCCACATAATTGAAAATCTGGCAACCCTGTCTCGAGTTATAACCACTTAAGTGATATTTATGTACTTTTTTGAAGCCGGATCTCACTTAAATGTATGTAAACGATGTCCGGAACCATTATCCGACACATTGTTGGTTAGGTTATCAAGAGAACTTTCCAACGCGTCCACAACATTGAAGATCTGGCAACCCCCACGTGTTATGACCACTTAAGTGATATTTAAGTACTTTTTAAGCCGGATCTCACTTAAATGTATGTAAACGATGTTCGGATCCATCATCCGACCCATCATTGGTTAGGTAATCTAGAGACCTTTCCAACGAGTCCACATAATTGAAGATCTGGCAACCCTGTCTCGATTTATGACCACTTAAGTGATATTTATGTACTTTTTTGAAGCCGGATCTCACTTAAATGTATGTAAACGATGTCCGGAACCATTATCCGACACATTGTTGGTAAGGTAATCAAGAGACTTTTCCAATGAGTCCACATAATTGAAGATCTGGCAACCCTGTCTCAAGTTATGACCACTTAAGTGATATTTATGTACTTTTTGAAGCCGGATCTCACTTAAATGTATGTAAACGATGTCCGAACCATTATCCGACACATTGTTGGTTAGGTTATCAAGAGAACTTTCCAACGCGTCCACAACATTGAAGATCTGGCAACCCTGCCACGTGTTATGACCACTTAAGTGATATTTAAGTACTTTTAAAGCCGGATCTCACTTAAATGTATGTAAACGATGTTCGGATCCATCATCCGACCCATCATTGGTTAGGTAATCTAGAGACCTTTCCAACGAGTCCACATAATTGAAGATCTGGCAACCCTGTCTCGATTTATGACCACTTAAGTGATATTTATGTACTTTTTTGAAGCCGGATCTCACTTAAATGTATGTAAACGATGTCCGGAACCATTATCCGACACATTGTTGGTAAGGTAATCAAGAGACTTTTCCAATGAGTCCACATAATTGAAGATCTGGCAACCCTGTCTCGATTTATGACCACTTAAGTGATATTTATGTACTTTTTTGCCGGATCTCACTTAAATGCATGTAAACGATGTCGGATCCATCATACGACCCATAATTGGTTAGGAAATCGAGAGACCTTTCCAACGAGTCCTCAACGTTGAAGATTTGGCAACCCTGCCTCGAGTTATGACCACTTAAGTGATATTTATGTTGTTTTTTGAAGCCGGATCTCACTTAAATGTATGTAAACGATGTCCGGAACCATTATCCGACACATTGTTGGTTAGGTAATCAAGAGACTTTCCAACGCGTCCACAACATTGAAGATCTGGCAACCCTGCCACGTGTTATGACCACTTAAGTGATATTTATGTACTTTTTTAAAGCCGGATCTCACTTAAATGTATGTAAACGATGTTCGGATCCATCATCCGACCCATCGTTGGTTAGGTAATCTAGAGACCTTTCCAACGCGTCCACAACATTGAAGATCTGGCAACCCTGCCTCGAGTTATGACCACTTAAGTGATATTTATGTACTTTTTGAAGCCGGATCTCACTTAAATGTATGTAAACGATGTCCGGAACCATTATCCGACACATTGTTGGTTAAGTAATCAAGATACCTTCCAACGAGTCCACATAATTGAAAATCTGGCAACCCTGTCTCGAGTTATAACCACTTAAGTGATATTTATGTACTTTTTGAAGCCGGATCTCACTTAAATGTATGTAAACGATGTCCGGAACCATTATCCGACACATTGTTGGTTAAGAAATCAAGATACCTTTCCAACGAGTCACATAATTGAAAATCTGGCAACCCTGTCTCGAGTTATAACCACTTAAGTGATATTTATGTACTTTTTGAAGCCGGATCTCACTTAAATGTAAGTAAACGATGTCCGGAACCATTATCCGACACAGGTTATCAAGAGACCTTTCCAACGCGTCCACAACATTAAAGATCTGGCAACCCTGCCACGTGTTATGACCACTTAAGTGATATTTATGTACTTTTTGAAGCCGGATCTCACTTAAATGTATGTAAACGATGTTCGGATCCATCATCCGACCCATCGTTGGTTAGGTAATCTAGAGACCTTTCCAACGAGTCCACATAATTGAAGATCTGGCAACCCTGTCTCGAGTTATGACCACTTAAGTGATATTTATGTACTTTTTTGAAGCCGGATCTCACTTAAATGCATGTAAACGATGTCCGGATCCATCATCCGACCCATAATTGGTTAGGTAATCGAGAGACCTTTCCAACGAGTCCACAACGTTGAAGATTTGGCAACCCTGCCTCGAGTTATGACCACTTAAGTGATATTTATGTTGTTTTTTGAAGCCGGATCTCACTTAAATGTATGTAAACGATGTCCGGAACCATTATCCGACACATTGTTGGTTAGGTAATCAAGAGACCTTTCCAACGCGTCCACAACATTGAAGATCTGGCAACCCTGTCTCGAGTTATAACCACTTAAGTGATATTTATGTACTTTTTGAAGCCGGATCTCACTTAAATATGTAAACGATGTTCGGATCCATTATCCGACCCATCGTTGGTTAATTTATCAAGAGACCTTTCCAACAAGTCCACAACATCGAAGATCTGGCAACCCTGTCTCGAGTTATGACCACTTAAGTGATATTTATGTACATTTTTGAAGCCGGATCTCACTTAAATGCATGTAAACGATGTCTGAATCCATCATCCGACCCATCATTGGTTAGGTAATCAAGAAACCTTTCCAACGAGTCCACATAATTGAAGATCTGGCAACCCTGCCTCGAGTTATGACCACTTAAGTGATATTTATGTACTTTTTTGAAGCCGGATCTCACTTAAATGCATGTAAACGATGTCCGGATCCACCATCCGACCCATCATTGGTTAGGTTATCTATAGACCATTCCAACGAGTCCGCAACGTTGAAGATTTGGCAACCCTGCCTCGAGTTATGACCACTTAAGTGATATTTATGTACTTTTGAAGCCGGATCTCACTTAAATGTATGTAAACGATGTCCGGAACCATTATCCGACACATTGTTGGTTAAGTAATCAAGAGACCTTTCCAACGAGTCCACATAATTGAAAATCTGGCAACCCTGTCTCGAGTTATAACCACTTAAGTGATATTTATGTACTTTTTTGAAGCCGGATCTCACTTAAATGTATGTAAACGATGTCCGGATCCATCATCCGACCCATCGTTGGTTAAGTAATCAAGAGACCTTTCCAACAAGTCCACAACATCGAAGATCTGGCAACCCTGTCTCGAGTTATGACCACGATATTTATGTACATTTTGAAGCCGGATCTCACTTAAATGCATGTAAACGATGTCTGAATCTATCATCCGACCCATCATTGGTTAGGTAATCAAGAAACCTTTCCAACGAGTCCACATAATTGAAGATCTGGCAACCCTGCCTCGAGTTATGACCACTTAAGTGATATTTATGTACTTTTTTGAAGCCGGATCTCACTTAAATGTATGTAAACGATGTCCGGATCCATCATCCGACCCATCGTTGGTTAGGTAATCTATAGACCTTTCCAACGAGTCCACATAATTGAAGATCTGGCAACCCTGTCTCGAGTTATGACAACTTAAGTTATATCTGTGTACTTATTTTTCTGGGCCTAAAAAAAATAGCTGAAATATGTGTCCAAACCACTCATATTACCCATTGTTGGTAAAAAGTGAGGAAGGCATCAACCACATAGGTGGATTAAGTTAGTTTTTTATATGCTTTAGGGGACATTAAATGCAAACTTTTCAGAAATTTACAGAATGGGCAACAAATCTTTGACAGAGTTATGAATTTTTGAACCATTACTGATTTTTTTTAAATCTAAAATCAGTCGCAAAAATTTTTCAACCTAATTTTTCGATGTAAAGGGACCATCCATAAACCACGTGGGCACTTTAGGGGTGTGGGGGTATGGCGATTGTCCACAAGATATAAAAACTGTACACGTGGGACGGTCCCAAACTGAATTTTGCAATCAAAAGTACTGATGCGAAATTTTGATAAAGTGCACCTTTTTCAAGTTATAATCATTTTAGGTGACTTATTTGAAAATAGTCGCAGTTATTTTTTTATTAGTGAACATCTTTGCCCACCTTTGAAAAAATATTCTTGAATCCTATTTATTTGCCTTTTTGGAACTTTGAAGATAGGACCTTTAGTTGCTGAGATATTTCCATGCAAAGATTTAAAAACAGGAAAAATGATGTTTTCTAAGTCTCATCCAAACAACCCACAGTTTTGTAATGTCGTTATCTCAGCATCTAATGGTCCGATTTTCAATGCTAAAAAAAAAACATTCGTTTCATTTTTTTCATTTTTTTAAATCAAGACTAGCATTTCAGAATGGTCAAACATTCCATATAACGCCCTTTTGAAATGTTAGTCTTGATTGAAAAAAGTTAAAATATTTTCAAAATTATAACTTTAAAAACTGAAAAAGTAACGAAAATATTAAACAAAATTGTTGGATTTTTCAGTTTTCGAACATGGAGTGCTTCATAAAGAATTTTTAGATTGAAAAAAAAACTGAACATTTGCAACAACAAAAATCACTTTATAATGTCTGTTTTTTTTTTGAAGTTTATATCCCTCGACTCTGACTAAAGTCGAAGGAGGGAGGGAAAAAATCAACGATTTAATGATTTTTTAAAATGCATTTTACGCCAGTCCACACACTCAGAATCAATTTTCGAGTTCGGCAGAAATATCTGCCGACCGTGCTCGGCAAGGTAATATTCTGCCGAAATCTCGGTAGAAAATTCGTGGTCCCAATATTCACGGTTAAATTTAACCGATAGTTCGGCAGATCTAAGCAAAATGCCGAAGTTGGTCAGTTAAATTTAACGAAAATCTCTACATGTCCAAAACCTACCGAGTTCGGCAATTCAACTGTCAAATTCGCTAGAAAGTGCCGAGCTGTTCGGTTAGATGTTGAGGTAGCCATATTTGTTTTCGATATGAGAAGTGCTCGCTAAACTAAGTTCTGGTTCTTTGGTTAAATCTGGATTCCTCCTTGAATTCCGACAGGATTTCTACTTGAGAGCTAGGTAAACATTTTTAATAAAATCGGAGTGAAAGGATAATTCTAAAGGGTCTATCTTTTGCAGCTATCACCATGGAAATGCAAGACGATGGCGCTTGGACGGAATATAGGATTAATTTTGGTTCTGATTGTATCAGATTATATCAGATTGTATTAGATTATACTTGAAACTACCAATAAATATGAAAACACGCATGCATATTATTTTAAAATATGTTGAATAATGTTTTTCAGCTTTTTATTAATTGCGAGATTCTCGATTTGGTTTTATTATAAAAAATGCCGAGATTTTCGGTTAAATTCGTTTCCAGGAATGCCGAGATTTTCGGCATAAACAAACTGACTGTCAAAATTACTTTTGTCGAGACTTCGGCAGATGAATTTTCTGCCGAACTCTCTGCCGAGCGCTTAGTTGTTCTGTTTTCGGCAGAATTCTGCCGAAGTTCGGCATAAATAACTGAGTGTGCAGGAGTTTTGCAATGATCAGTTTTCATAATCGCTAAGTAAAGAAGATTTTTTTCACTGGAAAATCAGAATATTTTATGTTTTTTTTATTTAAAAATGTTTGCAGTTCAATCAACACTTTTGAGTTTTCTGAAATTAATTATCTTCCCCTGTTTGCCGCACTGATTTTAAAAACCCTTTTAAAAAATGTTTGAAAACGGTACACTTTATAAAAAATATGTAAAGTCATTTTCGGATGAAATTGGATTTTGCTTAAAAAATGAATTTTGAAATTTTGTTGGACATTCTCTAACTATTTTTCAAAATTAATGTCTCTACTTTTTTCGAAGACTCAAAATCGATTAGAAATTTACTTTCGTAGATATTATTTTGCAAAAATAATTGTTGCAAAATTACTTTTTCCACCCATATTGAAAAAATACAAAAATTTTTCAATAATGGTCGCCACGCTTGCTTAGAGCGTATCCTAGACCTATTACCGTCCCAAAACCGTCCAACTCCAAGCGAAACTTTCTTGGGGACACCGTGGAGATTTTCCCTTGTCCCCTTAAGTGGAGCATCAACACGTCTTCCAAATCCCTATCCTTGTCCCTTGTTTCGCTGTGGAGGTGGGAGCGGCCGGCAATGGACGGCTGTCATGGTGGTGAGAGTCTGGTTCAGGTGGAGTTGGTTTTATTCCCAATTATCAATTCCTAGGCAACTTGGACTTAGACAATCATCACGTAACATGACGAAATCCAGTCTACAATCCGCTAAGATCCCCGTCTTCTAGCAAAGCGATATAAAAAAAAATACAAAAATTATCCAATAATGTTCTTTGTCGTACTGGTCATGTCAGTTACATAGCCGTCTGCACATTCCTACATTCCCAAAGAAATTTACATTTTACTGATATTTTACTCTAGCTCTCAATTTAAAATATAATGATTTTTCAATTTAAATTTCTTTTTTTATGCATAAAACAGCATCAATTTAAATTTTATTATTGTGGATTTAGCTCGTAGCTGGATTTTCTGGCATCTTCTCACGGTCATTGGAAACGATCGTGGATAGACCTAGGGGTTCCCAGTTGGAGTGAAAAAATTCAATTTATAGAAAAATTATGGATTAAAATTTAGCTTTTTTATCACTTCTCCGACATCAGGAATAATTGTTTGAACATGCTCGCAATTTTTTTATTCGGTCGGAAAAATATTATTTTTCTTGAAAAAACTTTCATTTTTAATCACATGATCAACCCTAATTCTGGCTCGATGCCGCCATCATGCGACCGCGT
Organism: Culex quinquefasciatus; assembly: GCF_015732765.1. Lineage (NCBI taxonomy): Eukaryota > Metazoa > Arthropoda > Insecta > Diptera > Culicidae > Culex > Culex quinquefasciatus. Next base: position 38,940,500 of record NC_051861.1, read on the forward strand.
GCTCCGTTTGTTTGTCAACAAAGCTGCAGCTGGATGGTGAGACGAAGTGAGGGGGAAAGAGATTTTGACATTTTTATGCCCGCATCTGGCCCGCCGCCTATTTCGTCGGTCACTGAGCCGCCGGTCGTTTCCAGTGACCGAGTCCAGCTAGGAACTGATAGTACAATACCAAAGGTTTGTCTAATTGGTTGAAAAACTCTTAACAGTAAGTGTTACATGAAACATTAAAAATTCCGAGATTTCGATAGAAAACCTTCACGAACTCTCTTTTAATTCCCCCCTCTCAGCGCAGTCCATTTCTCCTTCCCAATTTGCCGGTGCCATGTCTGGCCATGTCCAAGCAAGTCCCACCGATTTAGTCCGCAAGTCTAAACACATCGTTTCAAGCTTCTTTGGGCTTAGCACACTGGCACACGTGGTGGTGCTGGTGCTGTTTTGATGTTGTATGTTTGCATTATATGGGCAGCTCAGCGCTACTGGGCTTTTAAAACTTCCTCAAACAAAGTCCACTCAGCTTCTGCTCTTTCTCTTTTACCCACATGTCTGTTTTGACTTTTTAAGGTTTTTTTTTTTCGTTCTTTTCTCTCTATCTCGTTTCCTCTGAAGGCCGCTTGTTCGCCTCTTTCCTAAACACCAGGTTTACTTTTAACTAATTTTAATTTTTATTTGTCTACCTTCCGTGTTTATACGCCTTGGCTTGGCAGACTACTGGAATTCAGAGCTGACAGACGAAAAGGGGATTGACGGTGGTGCGAAGGTGGGTGTGGAAAACACTCTATCATGTGCATTTTAAAGAGCTAGTCACCCGTCATCGCGCGGTGTAACCTAGTTTTTGAGCTACAAAAAGAAGTGACAGGTTAAACCCCGAGTAAAGCACTTTACATACGTGGTGGATTACCTTAGGACCGGAACAAAAAAATAAAGGGATGATGAAGATGATGGATCACTCGTGTCGGTGATGGTCAAGACTTGAAGGATGATTTTTTCCACTCTTGTCACTAATGATAGTTTAGCACTGTCAGGTGAAATTTATCGTCGACCCTGTGTCGACATGTTACATTGGAATCGTTTGCGTACGTAGATGCACAGAAAAGTAATTTAGTTCTTTATTATTTAGTTAAGAATACATTTGTGTTAAATTGAATTGTAGTAAAACAAACTTACAAAATTTAATTTAATTTAAATTTGAAATCACCGTTTTTAAGAGCGATGAAATGAAAAAAAAGTTTCTTGTCTATTTGTCTGTGGGTTGAGTCTTTATTCAAAATTCAATGAATCATGCTGCAATCGATCATCATTAAGGCGATTGCATACTTGATTACCTAAAGAGGTTGCCGTTGGGCTCGAAATACAGCGGATTTTTGATCGGCTTAACCGTTTTGAAAATCAAACACAGCCAAATAACGCATTGATTAGGTTGAAATAATAAAAAAAAAAGCAAGGTGAAGCCACGGGTGAAGCCCTCTATTGCGATATTGTTGCTAGATAAACGCTCAGAAATTATCCAGTGAACGCAAGCTGTAGAGAGTGAACATCGATCAAAAATTTATGTTTTAAACCCTTTAATAATGTTAGGCTTGATTTAGAAATTTTGAAAAAAAAAAAAAAAAATTATATGAAGCTGAAAATTTTACTGTTTTTGTAACCTTTCAAAAACAAACCAATTGTATCCAAGATGTCACTAGATAAAGAATGCCAATTTATTAGCTAACTGAGAACAACACTTTTTCACAAAGTTATGATGATTTACATGTATGTAACCCCTTAAATACATGTAAATCGGCAAAAATATCAGAGGTTGGTTTGAGCCCAAACTCAAACTTTTTTAAAATCTGTTTTCATGACATTAAAATATACAGTTTCGACTATTAACAAAATAAATTTGAAGACATTTGGTTGTATCATTAGCATTTTCAAAAAACGGGTGTCACGATATCTCAACACAGCTTTGACCAAATAGGCTCAAAATTTTGGTGAAGACTCGTTAAACCGGTCCTGTGTGCATGACGAAGGCCGATTTTCAAAAAGTTTATTTAAAAAAAGATAAAAATATGTTTATGGTTTTCATATAAAAAATCGAAAGTTTTTGATTTTATTTATTTTTAAAGAATGCAACATTTCAAAATCGGGCTCCGTCATGCACACGGGATATGTCTTGTGAGTCTTCACCCAAAATTTCACCCAAAATTGGTCTATCCCATCACGAGATGTCGTGGCACCCGTAAATCAACTCGGTGTTCAGAGAAAAACGCTCGCAAAGTTTGACAGTTCGCATTGCGCATTGCAAAATTTTCAGCCTAAATCGTCTGTAACTTACTTTAATCATAAAATATCTTCATGAAACTTTCAGGAGTGTTTGAAACCATCATTTTAGTTGATTTAATAAATTTTCTGTATTTTGAAATTTTGTGATTTTCTACATGTATGTAACCCTTAAAATGAATTTTGACATTTTTGACGACAGTATATTTTAATCCGGTACATGATTTGACACCATTTTGTACTCCGGTGCAAACGATGTTTTTAATCCTCTAATAAGGCTGATACAAGTTGTGTTTAACGTTTTGTCCCTCGTCCAGGTCAGGGTCCTGAGGAGGGGACGAGCAAAAAAACAAACTTTGTTATTTCCAGCCATAATTTTGAAAGTAAAATGTATCACAAAATGCTTTATACATTATTACACGTATGCGTCTCCCGAAAATGAGCAAATGTGTGTCAGTTATTTAAAATATTATTTTGCATAGATTTATCTATTTTCCTGATCCGTGGCTTCAACATCAACATAAAATGCTGTCAATGGCAAACTTATGGGAAATTGGACGAGCTTTCCGGTAAAAATATTTACGAGACTGAAAAATCAAATCTGTCATATAGAAAATGCCAAAACCACTAAAAATCTGATTTTTCAACATTTTTATTTTTAAACCGCTGTATCTTCCCAAGGATTGGACTTAGGACAATGGTCAATATGGAGACTTTTATGTAAAATTGTCTGGGGAATCGATTCCCACTGTCGGTTTTCGAAAATTTCGACGTTTTGACCACTTTTCAAAAAAACTGTTTTAGTAAATGATTTTTGTATTTTTTGGAGAGACATACCATCTTGCATTTTTCGTAAGTCTTTTGTCACATTTTAGGCTAATAACACAAAAATTTTGAACGAAAAAATCGTGACTTCACCTTAAAATTTCACTTTTAAACTTAAAAATTTAAAAATCTCATAAAAGTGACGTGTATTTTTCTTTCAGTGTATTTTTTCAAAAGCCCGTCCAATTGTGTCTGTGACCACTTTTTGATACGAAGCAACGGCTTCGAGATACAGTCATTTTTAAATTACAGAATAAAAACATATTTAAATAAGGGTGTACCTTCTCAAATGTCATATTGGAGTACAATTGGCTCCATATACACAAAAATGGCTTATATAGGCCCAGGATAACATGTCTAAAGAGTTTCATTGAAATCGGAGAGGGTCGGGTGCAAAAGTGCCAGAAAAATGCATGATTTGAGGTGAATTTTAGTTTTTCAGCGACAATTTTAGTTTTCTGCAATAATTGTTTCCTCCTGATTTGATTTGATTTATAACTTACAATTTTGCCGCAGACATCAAATCGATCAAAAATGTCTTCTCAGGATAAGATTTTCGAAAACTCAAAAACTAATGATGCAAAATTTGCTTCTTTTAAAGAAGGGAATGCAAAGACAAAATTTCATAAAAAAATGCAAATAAAACTATTCTAATCAGACTAACACCTATTGAAAAATACTGTAACTTTACAAATATTTTCTTGCAATTCCGTTTTGACAACAATTGCTGCCTTTCATCATCTAAAAATAACTATGCTGGTCTGTTCAATGTAGTACTAATTTAAGGGCTGATAAGTTTAATATTTTCTCAATTTTATCGAAAAGAAATACTTTTCAGCATTGTTTTTTTAGTTGAACAAACACACGAACTTAAAGATAAAGCCAGAAAACAAAAGTTCCACTGAAAAATTCTTTTCAAAAATTGTTTTTTTTTTCGGAATTGCACAAATTGATGAAACTGGTTGCAGTACTAGATTCTTTTAGCACTTGTCGTATTAAAAATATTATTTAAAATTGTTGAACATTAAAACATATGAATTGTGGAATTCACCTTTTATTTGATAACATAATTTTTGAAAAACATTTTTTTGAGTGTAGTTATTAATTTCAAGATTAAATTTTCAAAAGGTCCTATATGCATAGGAAACCCATGACGGATATTTTGTTTTCTTATTTAAAAATGGCATAAAATCGGTAATTTTAAGAAGTCTGTAACAAAAATTACTGTTCCTTGAATTATCGTAAGAATTATCAACAGCGTTTAAGAAATTTTTAAAACACATTTTTAACCCATTTTGAGCCTTGGAAATCTGATGGGGTTTGGTTTCGACTCACTTTGTTGTGATTCATAAGCTAGAAATTGACTGGAAAATATCAGAAACAGCATATATGCAAAAAAATGTTGTGCGTAGAATAGGTATCAAACTAACAATCAAAAATAAAAACTAAGTTAGAAAAGAAAGAAAAATTAAAAAAATCTTGAAAACTGAATTTGACAGTGAAAAATATATTAAATTTAGATGAACAGCATTCCATCGAGCAGCTTATCATGAAATATCAGCATTTTCACGGTCAAAATGGCATCAAAAGGCGATTCAATTCAATTGAGGAATAATTTACTCAGTAGAATTTGAGCAAGCTAGTTTTTTATCCTGATTTGCCAATATAATTTGTTTAAATCGTGAGAAACCACGAATTGGAGAATTTTCTTTTATTACAGTTTTTAAAACAAGTTTTTATCACAGGTTTGTAAGAAAATCTAAAACCAGATTTAATTTGAAAATCTCTAGGCATTGATGCCGTATCAAATGACCATACGGGTGACAGTTTTACAGCAGTTTCTCCAACATGCTACCAGAAGTAGTCCTCGAAGTTGTGATTAGATTCGAACCCATATGGATCCATTTCCAGCATGATGCACACGCCATCCAGCATCATCAACCTGGGCGAATGAAGAAAATCCAAGCCTCATAAAAGCAACACCTACTACACACTTCAGCTTCTTTAAAAAACATCACCTGCGATGGATTAATGTTTGAGATGGTTGTATTTTTTGCAGATTTTTAGTGTAGTTCTTGCGTTTATTTTGCTAACTTTCAATTGATCTTTTTAATAATTGAATTATTTAAACATAGAATGATAAAGTATAATTAGACATTTTCAAAAGTGACTCCCGGCTGCTCTAGCCAAACCACATCGCAGACGACCTGCTGCTGCATGGCGGTACTGCGACTTTATGCGCTTCATAAATAATTTATTTTCAAATTTACTCGCTCGCCTGCCTTCACAAAACCCAGCCGAGTCGACTGTTGAGTTTGGATGCACTTTAACAGCACGCACGACGTTCCGACCTGAGCTGTTTACAGAATTAAAATATAATTTGGGGGTAATTTTTGCGTTTGAATTTATTTAGTTTTTTTTTTTGAAAATAAGCACTTAAATCAAGTTAAAATTTTAATTGCACCCATTTGAAAAAGAACCTTTTGAGTTCGACCCTTTTGAGATGTTCTCCCCTCAGAAAAGAAGTAGGTTATGTTTACCGCCCGCAACGGCAGACACCCGGTGCAGTTTCCGGGGTTAGGTTATGTTTTGGCTGTTTGTGGCGGGGGCAGTTCACGCGCCGGGCACGCAATTAGTACGTCAAATTGCAGGAAATGTGGGTGTCGGGTTACACGCGCCACGCCGGGTTGCTGCGATTGAGCTCTCGAAGGGAATCGGCGGGCGATTTTTGGCCACCTTCTGGATCGCAGCAAGTGCGAGGAGGCGTGAAATTGGACGTGATTTAGAGGGAAAATATTGGCGGTTTCGTTGAGAGTTTAAAATTTATTTTGAATTTTTATTCATTGATCCCACTCTTTTGAATCCCAGTGAGAACTCAGTACAATTCTTTTATGATAAAAAGAGAATATTCCAAATTGCTGCAGTGTCAACAAATATGTAAACAAAACAAAGTTCCGCGAACCTTCATCGAACAGCACAACATAACCTATTGCATAACTGCGATTTCCATCCTCGACGGCTCTACGCGAAGCGTGGTCGTTTGTTTGGCTATTCGATTGGCCACTCTGTATAATTATCCCATCGAGGCGGCTCCCCAAAACGGCTCCTCCCAATTAGCTTCTTATTACACACACAAGAGCCCCAAACGCCAAGTTTTGGGTGGGTGTAACCTCAAGCAGCAGATTTCCGAAACAACCTGCCCACAACCTCCGGAGGAATTTCGGACGCGAGGGTTGCCCTTTTGGAGTTTTGGAGGTTTAAATTTGGGCACGTGACCAAAGTGGACTGATTAAATGGGAGGAATATTGATCGATTTGAAGCGGTTTGAACGAAACTTCACTTTGAGAAAGTCATGTGATTGATTGGGAGATTCCCAAATGTGAATCACTGGAAAGTTACCTACAATAACAGGAAAGGTAGTCTGGTCGCAAAAGTAATTGCTTGTTGGGGAGATTGCCATCTACAGGTCTTTAGAACAAGGGCTCTGATAAGGTTTCAGCTATAAAAGTCTCCTCCAATGCTTCTTGTAGTATCAATCGAGAAAAATCATTCGAAAATGAAAGTAACCGTTCTAGTCTTGGCCGCCATTGGCGTTGCCGCGGCCTATCCGCAGTTTACCCGTGAACAAAACAGCCACGAAGAACGTCTGAACCGTTTCCTGGGTCTCCTGCCGGAAAACCTTCGCCAGGAGATAGAAACCGTCCTCCGTCAATCGCACGCCTCCGGAACCCGTCCCGAATGGTCCCCGGAACTGCGCGACCAAATCCGTGAGCACATGACCTCCCACAAGGAGTTCCACCGTGACCGCCTGAACCGCTTCCTCGCAATGCTCCCGGAAGACTCCGCCAGGAGGTCAACAACCTGTACGAACAATCCGCCGCCACCGAAGAGTACCCCCGCATCTCGGAAGACCTGCGCAACCGCATTCGTGCCCACTTCGCCGCCCTGCACCAGTCCCGGTTCCACCGCCTGACCAAGTTCATGACCACCCTGCCGGAAGATCTGCGCCAGGAGGTCGCCGCCGTACTGACCCACCAGGAACGCCCTCAAAACATCGTGGAAGCTCACCGAGAGCAGCTCACCTTCCTCCTGGACTTCCTCCCAGCGGATCTTCGCGCCGAAGTCGAGGCAGCCTTCTTCAACGGGGAACATCCGGAGATCTCACGCGATCTGCAGCACCGTCTGCGGGACTACTTCCTGCAGCTGCTTCCGGTTGAGCTGCGCCAGCAGATCTACGCGGTTGTGCGTGAAGCTATGGAAACTGGAACCGTTCCTCTGCTGGGTGCGGAACTGCGTCGACAGTTGGTCAAGTTCTTGGAGATGATGAGGACGCCGCAGCTGTGGTGAAATGTTGAAGAACTGATTTGAATAAACGTGATCTACCAGGAAGCGTTTCCTACATAAGTTTGTTTAACCACACTTAAAGTGCACGACCCACACGAAAGTTGATCCACTTTCTAATCTTGGCGTCGTCGCTGCCCTTCTGGTAACCTGCAATTAGCAGCTCGTTTACACCTTCTCGGACTTCGGAATAACCCTCTTTTCAAACTGCCTTCAAGACATCGTGATCGCTACACAGCACAAATCAATCAGCTTTGGACGACGTCGCCGATCATCGCCGAGTTGTGATTGCTGTTCCGAGAGTTGATACCGGTTAGTAATTGAAACCAATTGTGGTCGGCAGAACCTCGGGAGGGAGTTGCGCACGCCCGAGTCCTCGAATACCAGTCGTCGTTGGCCGTTACGCCGCAGGTAATGTGACTACTTGTATGCAAGATCGGTGTGGTTTGGTTTGGTTTTGTGCGGGTCACCACCACCGCAGAAGTGGAGCGTGAGATTTCGCGGAAGCCGTACAAATAACTTGGAAATCGTACAATCCGGTTGACAATCCGACAGTCACTGACTTTGTGGATAATATGAGGATTTTCTGCAGCGAAGGGTTGAAGTTTTCGTTGATTAACTTGGGCCCAACGCGGGTTTAGTAATTTGTACTAATGGATAAGGCAAACAGGGAGGAGTTGAGTCAGCAAATTTAACTACTGGGAGTTTGAAATCATACGGTCCGAA
>NC_051861.1:39264828-39292328 GCF_015732765.1 Culex quinquefasciatus
TCTCGAAAAATGCCACCGGGACCCGGGAAGCCGACTGGGTGAGAGGCAACCACGCTTACCCTGGTCCCGGACTTGTGATTACTGGAGCTATATTCAGGGTTGTTACGGAAAAGACGAGAAAAAATCCGCGCCAGATCCGCGCCGACCCCAAACCCCAATCCGCGCGAAATCCGCGCCATATAAAAAAACCGCGACAAACATAGAAGAGAGTAACATAATGAATGCAATTTTAAACGAAAAAAGAATAATACAGAAGGCATTTGGATCAGTACCGTTGATCAGTTGTGGATTCATATCCCACCTGTACCAAATGGAACCTTTTTTGCCATTTCTGAAACAATATTAGCATTTTTGCAACACTTTAAATACGTTGCTTTAAAAACGAGTTCAGAAAAAAAATAAATTCGAAGATTTAAAAAAAACTAAAACCATAAAATAAATCACCAAATTATAAAATCAAGGGATTAAGTACTTGATAATTCTCGCCAAAACTTTACTCTGGAAAATCGAAACACGAAATTTCTATTATTTTCTTCTCTAAATTTTCTAATCCAAAATATGACTCGAAAATGATCCGAACTAAAAAATGGCAAAAAAATATATAATAATTTGAAAATTTTATGATTTAATAATTAAATAATTAAATAATTTAATAATTCAATAATTTAATAATTTAATAATTTAATAATTTAATAATTTAATAATTTAATAATTTAATAATTTAATAATTTAATGATTTAATAATTTAATAATTTAATAATTTAATAATAAAATAATTTAATAATTTAATAATAAAATAATTTATTAATTTAATAATTTAATAATTTAATAATTTAATAATTTAATAATTTAATAATTTAATAATTTAATAATTTAATAATTTAATAATTTAATAATTTAATAATTTAATAATTTAATAATTTAATAATTTAATAATTTAATAATTTAATAATTTAATAATTTAATAATTTAATAATTTAATAATTTAATAATTTAATAATTTAATAATTTAATAATTTAATAATTTAATAATTTAATAATTTAATAATTTAATAATTTAATAATTTAATAATTTAATAATTTTATAATTTTATAATTTAATAATTTAATAATTTAATAATTAAATAATTTAATAATTTAATAATTTAATAATTTAATAATTTAATAATTTGATAATTTAATAATTTAATAATTACTAATTTAATAATTTAATAATTTAATAATTTAATAATTTAATAATCAAATAATTTAAAAATTTAATAATTTGATAACTTAAGAACTTTCTTAAAAAAAAAAATTAACAAATCAATGGTAATATTTTCGTAATTTTCAATTTAATAATTCGTTTTTACGTTTTTTTTGAGTCTGTAATGTTTTGACAATTTCAAATTATGAATTCTATTTTTTTATTATTTGAATATGTAAATTCTGAAATTTCAAATTGTTGAATTCCAGATTTCTTATTTTTTAAATTTTAACATTACATTTCGCTTTTAGACGGAGATTTTAGCAGATTTCTAAGTGGATTTCGTCATGTTGTGATAATTGGGAGAAGAATCAATTCTACCTGAATCAGAGTGGCAACAATTTTTTTATTTTTTCAATAAATCAAAAATTTAAAAATTTAAATTTTATATTTAAAAAAATTAAAAATCTACAAAGTTTCATAGCCTAAAATTTTTAAATTTCTGTAATTTTTCGAATTTTGTTATTTTGATTTTAATAAAATTGGTATTTTTGAATTGTTAAGCAGATGTTTTAAAAATAATGAGTTGTAATGTTATGTTAAATTTATATAACAAATCTCAATACATTAAAAAAATCGCTCCTTGAAGATTAATTCAAAGTTTCGTATTAAGAAAAATAACAATCAATAATTTTAGAAGAAAATTTTCTTCATTAACAACTTCTTAGAAATTGATGTTTTCGCACTCAACGAAAAAGATTGAATTTATTTTATTCGTAATAATATTTTCCTTTGTAATTTGAAAGAAATTTTATCGTTCTCAATTATTTTGTTTATCAGAATTGCTATCCGCGCGAAATCCGCGCCTGAGCAAATTAGCCAGCAAATCCGCGCCAGATCCGCGCGATACGCGCCATCCGCGCCATCCGCGCGATCCGCGCCGTCCGTAACAACCCTGTATATTGCAGTTGTCGCTTCATTTGTGTGCTTATTGAGCAATTGTTTACGGTGTTATCAGTGACGAATACACTCCAATTGATAAGCATTATACGCTCGATATTTTCGACTAAGTAAATTAAATTCACATACATTTAATAAATTACATGTAAAGCTGGTACAAATATTTTTAAAAGTTTTGTCACCCCCCTTCAAAATTGGCCCGCAAAATCAGGGGGCAAAAATATTTTACAATCAACTTCAAAATTTCAATGAAAATTCAAGTGCAACCAGCTGAAATCAAATTAAAATACATTCTTCTGCGTTTAAAATCATTTTAGCATGTTTGGGTTTATTAAAAAAATCTTAAGATTTTATGAAAATTTTCGATGCAAAATCTTTTTTCGATACAATTTTGTTTTTGTCAGATCTTAGATTTTTGAAAACTAATTATTGCAAAACAACTGAACTAGTGTAAAATGAATTTTAAAACACTTTTTTCATTTAAATGTGAAGACTATGGCTTGTTATTTAAATTTTTATATTTTTATTTTTGCCCCCTTGACCTCGGCCAGGCCGAGGACAAAACTTTTTAAATATTTGCATCGGCCTAACTGGAAAGTTCTAGTCAGCACTTTAATTTGATCAATTCTCAGTCTGAAAAGCACATTGACACATGCATCAATACCAACGTTTACAATGTTCTCAGCCCCAGCGAATCGAATCCGTACTTTACGATCACACACAAATCTCGAATGAATGAAAAGATCATAACATTAAATGGCGAAGAAATAATGACGGTCGCGAGCTTTCAAAGATCACGTTCGCACGTGTTGAGACTGATGGCGTGACCTGACTGCGAGAACCCTCAACTATGTGTTGAAAGCAGTCCGAACGACTGAGCACATTGTACAGACCTACATAATTGATATGTTATGGGCTCGGGTAAGAGTACACATACACAAATTGCTTGCTCGATTCTCAAGTGAGTCGGAGTTCATCGCGTGTTTGCGGCCACCGAAGAGGAGGGGCCCGTAATCGCTGATAATCATAATGTTATCAATCTAATATCGGTACTGAATTAGGAATGGCCACTTTCGGCGGTGATTTTCAAATTGTTTTCCTTCGACACCGGCAGCGAAGCGATTCGGTGTCAGTTCAAATATTTACTCCGCGATCATTATCCTCAGCGTATATAAGCGGTGATTCAGCAGGACACCGTCAAACCATGTGGACGCGCGCCGTGACACTGTTGTTGGTGCTGGCAGTAACCTTGGCCGACTTTGGCCAAGGTGCCATCTACCCGGAAGACGACACCCAGGAAAATCTGCTCACCGTGGTGCCGTGCGTGAAGCGATTGTGTGAAAAGTACTTCAAGTCGGAACGCGCCATGAAGGGATCGCTGGCGATCATCAATATCAAACCGGACACCTCGGCGTTCCAGCTGAATATTTTGAAGTCCTTCAACGATGATCCGCGGCACGAGATGGGCGTAATGGTGAAGGACGGTCGCAAGAAGCACTGGAACGCCTCGCACGTCACGGAAAAGGCTAAAAACTACTTGCTTTTGGTAAGCGATTCTTCGGAGCTGGACGCTCCGATCAACCAGCTGCGACGTCTGCCGACGTGGAATCCGCTGGCGCAGGTTGTGGTGCTCTTTACGTCCGAGATGACTCCGCTGGTGTTTCAAATCGAAGTGCGGAACGCTTTGCAGAAGTTGTTCGAGAACTCGGTGCTTAACGTGAACGTAATGGTTCAGCGGTACAATACGAGCGTGCTGGAAGTGTGGACCTGGTTTCCGTACGAGAATGGAGGTTGCGCGGACAGTATTTTGAACATCCGTCTGATGGACGAATGCGAGTACGTGGAAGTTTCGATGGAAAACGTTGCCGAGAAGATGGACGAAAATTCCGAGTTTATCGTTCCGGAGTTGGAGTATTCCAACGTTACTGCAGCGAACAGTTCGCTGCAGGTGTTCTTCGAGCAATCGGAGCAAACTGGAGATTCGTTTGCGGAAACTGTGTGGCTGTTTCGCGAGAAGCATTACTTCTCAGACTACGGGCCAAAGATTCCCAAGGACTACAACTACTGTCCGTTGATGATCAGCACTCCGATCTGGGAGCCATTTGTTGTAGGAAATGAGACGAGCATCGAAAAGGGTCTGGAGGTGCTGATGATTGAGGTGATTACGGCTCGCATGAAGCTCACGCCAGTGTATCGGTTCATCGATCCGTTGCGCGCTTCAGCTACCATAACGGCGGACAATAGTACGGGATTCTATGCGGATTTGATACAGAGGCGTACGGATCTGATGATTGGAGGTTTGTACGAGAATCCCATCAGTAGGAGAATGCTGTCTTCGTCCATCCCGTACTTTCAGGATGATCTAACGTGGTGCGTTCCAACGGCTCGACATGCTCCAAAGTGGTTGAACGTATTCATCATCTTCAACGTGTGGATCTGGCTAGTGGCAATCATAATTATCTTCGTAGCAGCCGCCATCATCTACTGCCTCAACCACGTCGAGCATCGCTACCCGGAAAACTACACCTGGATGCTCCTGCAATCGCTGGCATTTTCCCTCAGCGTCTATGCCCACTACTGGCCGCAACGGTTCTCCATCCGCTTCTTCCTGGTGGGCTACATGATCTACGGCTTGCACTGGAGTGCGGCGTATCACAGCTTCCTGATTTCGGTTCTAACCCGACCCAGATTCGAACCTCAGATTAGCACCGTTGAAGCTGCAATGGCGAACAAGTTCCAGTTTGCCGGTCCGGAGAACACGCTAGTACACTTTGACAAGCCGGACGGCGTTTCACGGTTCATTACATCTGTTTACCAGGTCTGTCCGGACCGGGATGACTGCTTGGCACGACTTCATTCCGAGCGGAACCTGGCCGTCGCCATGTCGCGAGCTCATTCGCACAACAGCAAAAGCATCGGCGAGGCGGAGATATTCTGCTTCGACCGGAAAGACAACATACAGACGTACTCGGTGGGTATGATGGTCAAAAAGGACTTTCATTTGCTGCCCAAGATCAACGACTTGATCCGGCGCATCAGCGAGTCGGGACTTTTGGGCAAGTGGCAGGTCGAGAGTGACAAGATTAGGGTTGACGAAGATCTGGAAGACAGAGGTGGGGATGATGGGGGCCATGGCGATGGACAGATCGTGCTCAAGGTGGAACACATTGAGGGGGCGTTCATTTTGGGGGCGATTGGACTCGGGCTGTCAACGGTAGCATTTATCGGCGAAATTGTGTACTTTAACCTCAAGAATCGATACAAGTGGAACGATAGTATGTTTAGTAGACTGTTTTGCTAGGCAACACCTCACATAGCGTCAACAATTCACCAACGCACCAAAAACCAATCTTGAGCGATTGTACACGCGATTTGACCTTGGACTGCGATCGATCATTTTGGCGCAATCAGAGGGAACCATATTTTGGCAACCAAACTTCGCGTCGTCGGCAGAACCTTCACCAGCTTTAATGACCAGAGGACCTCATGGCTGGTCGGATATTCACACGCCAAACCGGTAACTGCGGCACGGTATATATGTAAAGTGGAAAATTGATCACTTCGTTGAAATCAGCGCACGCCGAACGGTGAAGATAATTTCTGGAGCAAATTGAGCCATTTATGAGTTCTAGTGTAGATCAAACACAGCTTTGGAGCACCTTTGTGCAACAATTTGACACACAAAAAGTAGCAAATAAGTAAGTGGCTAGCCAAAATTAAGATGCCTGAGAAGCTTAATTGTATCAACTGGGGTTGACAAATTTAGTGACTTTTTTATTGCCTCGAAAAGTTCTTAATATAAAGCACAACTTGATTTTTTTGGCGAGAAGGTCGAAAGAAACTGGAGACGTTAATTTTATATCCAGAATCACTTTCGGAACTTTAAGGTGAAGCCGTTGATCATTTTCGAAGAAAATTGATCATCACTATAAAATATTCTGTATTAAATTCAATTAAACGAATTTCCGCACCAAAAGGAATCAGCGTGTGCCGCTTGTTGCCTTCTTGAAGTCACTGAAAGAATTTTTGATCTAAATCAATTGTGCTTCAAAATTTATATAATTTTGTGGCACAGTCATTGACGTCCTAGTTGGCAATCATTAATTAATGACGATTTCCATAACTTCACAAGGAATGGGATAATCGTTACCAAAGGAATCAGCATGTGTAGGGCACTATTCTAAACAACTTGTTGAAGGAATTTTGTCAAAATATTGAAAGCGACGCAAAATTTATATATTTGAACGAAAAATCATGACAATGATGGAAGTCTTCACGTTAAAAGGACACCGAAAATTGTTTTCAGTAAGTGAAATGTAACAGGCTATGAATAATATCAATCGCAATAACTCTTTTATGGTTTATTTATATGATCCGAAATGCTTTTCAATGCAGCAAACCCAACTCTCGATTGATTTCCAAATAAAAAGCATTCTATGCAACACACTATACACTTTATTTGTGCGACCTGTTAATTGAACTGGTCCACCTTCACCGTATGCCAATTGCACGCCACCCCCAACATGGACATCGAACATTGAATGCAAACAACCAATGCGAGCAAGTAGGTAGGTACCAGAACAACCCCGGCGGTCCACTCTACTCTTGACACTGACCGGGCCGTATAAAATTGGCCACGAATAATGCTGCCTTTTGCTTCCTTCGTTCTGCCGCTTTTTTATTGTTGTTAATAATTAGGTACACATATGGGTCATTCCACCTGAAGTGTGCAAGAAAAAATGCAAATTTGAAAATTACCATCTCCGATTCTGCTCAAATTTGGCAGAGCTGTTGAGACTGTCAAAACATGTAAAAATCCCGAATTTCATCCAAATCGGACCACCCCCTCCATTTTTGTACCCTCCCAAAAAATCGACTTTTTGGCTATTTTTGAGCGAAACCCTATCTTCGAAAGACGATAACTCAGGAACCACAAATCTTAGAGAGTCGGTCTTAGACTCAATTTTGAAGGAAATTGGACGTAGAATCCATTTCCGTGATCAAAATTTGGATAAAAATATTTTTTCTGCCTGTATTGCGCAATTGAAAACTTTGAATGGCCGTATCTCAAAACAGCCCTATTTATTTTTTAAATTTGACCTCACCATCGTATTCCCGTCCAATTTTACATAAGAATCACTTATCGACAGAAAGGAATATGTTTCGTTCCAGAGATATCAAATTTTAAAGTTTTGAGTATTTGAGATTACCTAAATTAGCTACACTCGCCACATATGCTAGAAGGACTCGGGCGCGCTGATCAATAACTGCTACCTGTTTATTTATTGAAATACGATTTCATCCCAATTAATCATTAGCAAATTAGGCAAAAATTGTAGGAAAATGCTGTATTAATCTTAAATTTAAAAAAATAGTATGGGGTGAATTTATGTGCTAGCCCACAGGACAGAGCAAGAACGACACGCAATACAGAGCAGAATGGAATTCCGCTGTGCTAGCAGGAAATTGAAATTGATGTTGTAAGTAACACTTAAGAAAAAGTGTACAATACATTATCGTATCAAAATTATGAATTAACATGAATAATACTCTCGTGAAGCATGATTAAGCAAGAGGATTTCTGGAAAGTATAAAGCTGAAAAAGTAAGAAAATTTTTTTGTCAATCATTTCGAAATCTTGGAAAACGATACAGCTGCTGTCCACATGTATCAGAAGTATATGGTTTCGTTTTTGAAATTATATGTACCAGAATTGAAAAAAAAATCATCAATTTTTCAGATGAAACTGGTTCACAATATAAAAATCAGTTTAATATGATCATACTCAATCTTTCAAACCGTAAGGCAGATTTTGGGGTTTATTGCTGAATGACACTATTTTGCTACCGCACATGGCAAAAGCTCTAGAACCCATGGGAATTATTTCATCTACTACATCCAGCTCTACATTTGTTCTTGCTTCAAATAAAAGAAATAATTTGATAAAGTGGGAAGAAATGAGGAATTAGGAAAATATGAAAACAATAGATTTTTTTAATTGTGTTGTAAAAACGTTGTAGCATTTGCAAATAAATATTGAAAGTTCAAATTTTACCTAATATGGTTCAATGACACTGACATCAGGAAAAACAGTGCATTCAAAATTACCCAATAAATATTCCTTAAACAAAAAATAGATTGTTCAAGGTATTGATTATCTCAAAATCGTATAAAATTATAAAAATAATTCATCTTACAGAACACCAGGTAGTAATTATTGATCAGCGCGCCCGAGTCCTTCTAGCATATGTGGCGAGTGTAGTTAATTTAGGTAATCTCAAATACTCAAAACTTTAAAATTCGATATCTCTGGAACGAAACATATTCCTTTCTGTCGATAAGTGATTCTTATGTAAAATTGGACGGGGAATACGATGTTGAGGTCAAATTTAAAAAATAAATAGGGCTGTTTTGAGATACGGCCATTCAAAGTTTTGAATTGCGCAATACAGGTAGAAAACATATTTTAATCCAAATTTTGATCACGGAAATGAATTCTACGTCCAATTTTCTTAAAAATTGAGTCTAAGACCGACTCTCTAAGATTTATGGTTCCTGAGTTATCTTCGTTTGAAGATAGGGTTTTGCTCAAAAATAGCCAAAAGTCGTTTTTTGGGAGGGTACATAACTGGAGGGGAGGTCCGATTTGGATGAAATTCGGGATTTTTGCATGTTTTGATAGTCTCAACAGCTCTGCCAAATTTGAGCAGAATCGGAGATGGTAATTTTCAAATGGTGTTCCGCTTCAGATGGAATGACCCATATGCGGACACGTTTGTGCTAGCGTAGTTAAACGACTTATGGCTGAGAGTGAAATATTGTCAATTTATTGGAAGTAATCTGGCTCATTTTGATTTTTTCTAGATTACAATTTGAATTTGCAAAGTAAAGAATCAGGCCAGTTAATCAAATCAAATCAGGTTCGGAAGACTTACAAGCTATCGGAAATGAAAATTTAGCATAGCATAGCATAGCATTGGTGTCTACCCGTAGCTGCTACTTCGTTATTGACCGGGACCCCCAAACATTGCTCCGTGGACCACAGATGAAAAGTAGGAACCAATCATCACCCCTTTGCAATTTTCAAAGGTCCCTATCGTGCTAATCAATACCGACGCCAGCCACGACCAGTGGTAAGACACGGGGAAGTGGATGGGAATGTTAGTTTGATACTTGAGTGATGGGACCGCTAAATCGGCTGCGTCTCCGACAAAGTATCACATGAGTTTTGAGGGGTTAGTAAGATGGGTAGGAGGTCAGGATCAGGGGTTGTGATGGATCGACATTTTTTCTGACAGTTGATTGAGTTCTTCTCTCATTTTCGCTACGTCTGCTTGACCTAGACATTCTGCTTTCGCTCAAACACACACGAATGAATGAGCGCCACACAAAGTCACTCAAATGCTCAATTGACTCTCTCCCGAAATTCATTCGCGTATCACTAGTTCGTTTGATATTTGATCGGAATTTCGATCAATTTTGCAATGATAGCTATCAATCGACAGCTCTTTTTCTCTATCACTGACTGTTGCTAGTCGAGTGCCCGGCGGATAATCGAAGGCAGATTTTTTTGAATTTTGAGCTCGGTTTTGAGTTTGATTTTTTGCTTGAATTGGAAATTATCCGCGCGCCTAGGGACTATCCATAAACCACGTGGCCATTTTTTTAAATGTCAGACCCCTCCCCCACCTCGACGAAAATTACAAAACAAATCCAAGGACTCCCTGAAGTTAAGATCTGTGGGTCTACCGCCGTAACAAGCCAGAGGTCGACGGGTTTGACCCGGAACATATCCGCATAGCTACAGTGAGTATGGTTGACTACTTTTCTGATGAGTTGGGATGTCCTGGGTCATCCAAGAACTCACTAAAGTTAAGATCTGTGGGTCTACCGCCGTAACAAGCCAGAGGTCGACGGGTTTTGACCCCGGAACATATCCGCATAGCTACAGTGAGTATGGTTGACTACTTTTCTGATGAGTTGGGATGTCCTGGGTCATCCAAGGACTCACTAAAGTTAAGATCTGTGGGTCTACCGCCGTAACAAGCCAGAGGTCGAAGGTTTTTGACCCCGGAACATATCCACAAAGCTTCAGTGAGTATTGTAGACTACTTTTCTGATGAGTTGGGATGTCCTGGGTCATCCAAGGACTCACTGAAGTTAAGATCTGTGGGTCTACCGTCGTAACAAGCCAGAGGTCGACGGGTTTGACCCGGAACATATCCGCATAGCTTCAGTGAGTATTGTAGACTACTTTTCTGATGAGTTTGATTTCCTGGGTCATCCAAGGACTCACTGGAGTTAAGATCTGAGGGTCTACCACCGTAACAAGTCAGAGGTCGACGGATTTTGACCCCGGAACATATCCGCATAGCTTCAGTGAGTATTGTAGACTACTTTTCTGATGAGTTGGGATGTCCTGGGTTATCCAAGGACTCACTGAAGTTAAGATCTGTGGGTCTACCGCTGTAACAAGCCAGAGGTCGACGGTTTTTTACCCCGGAACATACCCAGTGAGTATGGTAGACTACTTTGCTGATGTGTTGGGCTGACTTGGGTCATCCAAGGACTCCTTGGAGTTAAGATCTGGTGGTCTATCATATCTCCAGAAGAGTCCTTGGATGACCCAGAACATCTCAACATACCAGCAAATTAGTCTACAATACTCACTGAAGCTATGCGGGTATGTTCCGGGGTAAAAAACTGTCGACCTCTGGCTTGTTACGGTGGTAGACCCACAGATCTTAACTCCAGGGAGTCCTTGGATGACCCAGGACATCACAACACATCAGCAAAGTAGTCTACCATACTTACTGAAGCTATGCGGATATGTTCCGGGGTCAAAAACCGTCGACCTCTGGCTTGTTACGGTGGTAGACCCATAGATCTTAACTCCAGTGAGTCCTTGGATGACCCAGGAAATCCAAACTCATAAGAAAAGTAGTCTACAACTGAAGTTATGCGGATATGTTCCGGAGTCAAAACTGTCGACCTCTGGCTTGTTACGGTGGTAGACCCACAGATCTTAACTCCAGGGAGTCCTTAGATGACCCAGGACATCACAACACATCAGCAAAGTAGTCTACCATACTTACTGAAGCTATGCGGATATGTTCCGGGGTAACCCGTCGACTCTGACAGTGAGTCCTTGGATGACCCAGGAAATCCAAACTCATCAGAAAAGTAGTCTACAATACTCACTGAAGTTATGCGGATATGTTCCGGGGTCAAAAACCATCGACCTCTGGCTTGTTACGGCGGTAGACCCACAGATCTTAACTTCAGTGAGTCCTTGGATGACCCAAGATATCCCAACACAACAGCAAAGTAGTCTACCATTCTCACTGGAGCTATGCGGATATGTTCCGGGGTAAAAACCCGTCGACCTCTGGCTTGTTACGGCGGTAGACCCACAGATCTTAACTCAGGGAGTCCTTGGATGACCCAGATCATCCCAATAAGTTGTTACAACAATGCACTGTAGCCTACCGCACTCTTGAAGCCGTCTGGGTAGGATCCGTTGACAAAATTTTGAAGTTTCAACTTGTTTCTTTGGTTAGCCTGTTGCACAAAATTTCCGGATGTTTCGGATGGACTAGAACATCCCAGGTGTTCCAAAACCATGCAAAACGTTTTTATATCATAACTTAACAAAATAGTATTGATACATTTTGAAAATTCTCCGACAAATTACGAATTCCCAAAGATTCTTAATTTAAGTCATATTCTCAATTTAAGTCACGGACATTCTTTTTTTTAACGATTCTCGATTTAAACACCCCATTTCTGTGTGTAAATCAAGAATATGGTGTATTATAATAATATAATATTATTGATAATAATATTATTTGCAAAATCTGGATGGGTTTGTTTTTTGTTTATCTCATCCAAGTAAGCAATGAAAATTGAAGAGAGCAGTGAGCAGCAGAGAGAGAGAAGGCAAGCCGTCAAGTCAGAGTAACTCTTTGAGAGTCAAAATCGGCAATCTCTCGGTTTAAATACATGTGAGCTCACTGAGTGTAACGTTCATGCGACCGGCCCTCTTTTGAGCGATCACTTAGCACTGAATTCATGATAGGCGTTCTGAGTTCTCTATCAACGATCAAATGGAAAATGACAGCTGATAGGCTAGCTGTGTCAAATATCGTGCGATCACTATCAGTGATCGATCCCTTTTTAGAGCCCTGGTCAGGATTCACTGTGGTAGGAGATGCGACCATAAGAAATTTGTTTATCGGTTGAAATTTTAAAAATCTTAGGCAGCCAGCTGCGGAAAGATCTAGAGATTTAAATATAGTATTAATTCAACCGCGATTCTCCTGAAGTTTTAAGCACTTAAGTGACATTTTAAGCAAAACAAAACAAAAAAAAAAATGTTTTAAGGTAGGTTGACAGTATTTCCTGTGATTCATTTAGATGTTAACAAAACATGTTCAGGATGAATGAAATAAATAAACTCGCTTTAAAAAATATTAGCCTTTGAATGTGATAACCAAAACCACAATGGACACTAAACTTGTCAAATAATCACCCCCAATGGTACCATACCTAATTGCACCGCAAAAAATAAAATTATTTTCATTGCAATCCACCAAGCCAACATTCACCTGGTTTAAAGACCAACCTCGTCTGATAAAATATGTTTGAATGGGCGTTTAAACAAATGCCATTCGACGCGCGGGGAGGAAAAGGTAATTGCTCGGGGTTGTTGGTGAAGCATTTAATTGGAGCCGGGATTTGAAAACCATAGTGTGGACCATAGTGACGCTAATTTGGCGCACTATTGGACTAATAATTATTATGCTTAGCAGACTAGGTTGATGATTTAAATACGATGTCAATTGCGCCGAGTTACGAAACTGTTGTTTATTCAAATTTAAATTTGGCTCGATTTAAGCGGTACTGGTTTTAAATGTTTGCGTGAGACTCACCCAAAATTCGCCTAAAAGTAGTCAGTGCTTCAATTTGTGTTGACATCCAAATGATTATTTTTATCAAAAAAAAAAGTTCCCGATAGCATTCGTATCAATGTCAACCGAATTGACTCAAAACAAACAATATTACAAACTGTTATCAATTTTGATAAGAAGTTATCACAGCGCTAATCCAATCAACCTGTCATCGTTTGATTCCGTTCCCTTCGAATAGAATCTCCCCCAAAGGCATACAGTAGAGAGAGTCCATGACCTAATATGGTCATCCAAACGTCGCTGATTCGTCACTTTCTCACGCCAGTCGGTGCAAAAACCACAGCTGAAACAGCTGGGAATTTGTTGTCCACATCGATGGATGGTGTAAGTTTACGGGGGTGCAGAGATTCATTCACGAAGAATTTTACGCGCGAAACGATGCCGGTTTGGTGCGCGTTGGGTGGGCGGAACCCCCTCCTTCCGCACCTCCTTCACTGTTGAGACTGCAGTTTCGCTACGAGAGGAATATTTTTAGGTTTTGTTTTTAACGATCGGCGGAACCGGGACCCGTGGTGTAGAGGTAAGCGTGGTTGCCTCTCACCCAGTCGGGATGGGTTCGATCCCAGAAGGCATTTCTAGCAAAACAATGCAAAAGGACCGAAGCCGAAGTGTAAACAAAGAGTCTATCCTGCTCACGTCAGTTGATGTTTACATTCGGAACGAGCAGGAGAGACTCTTTGTTTACACTTCGGCTTCGGTCCTATTGCATTGTTTTGCTAGATTTTTCAAGACGAGATTTGTCTGATTAAGCCTTCCGTCGGACGTGGAAGTAAATGTTGACCCCGGTCTAACCTAGAGGTTTTTTCCATCCAGGTGTAGGTATCGTCTCGCTGGGTCCTGTCACGGTGGAGTCGCTAGTACACTTATGTGCGTTTAACTTTTGATAGGGTTGTCAGATCTTCAATCTTTTGAACTCGCAAACTTTGAACTTGTAATGTGAAATATTCTTAATCCTTCTAATATTTATCATCTACAATTACATTCTATTTGCCATAAATTGAACACTTTCCTAACTGAATTAAAATATAAAACCATCACTTGCCAATGGTTATCACGTCAAGTCACATTTCCCCATTCAACATTCCACATTACTGACTACACCTAATCCCCAAAGGAATGTCTGCTCACGGAGACGCCAGGTCGTTTACTGACCTCCATTCCAACCAACGAAAAAACACACAGTTCGACTCACTTAACGCCCACGTGGGGTTTGCTTCCATTGCCATATGTCCAATGCTCGAGTTGTAAACAGAGAGTCCGAACCAAACCGAAGCGAATGAGAAAGCGGAGAGAGAACCGTTGAAAAGCGACGTGATTCCATAAATGGTTACGGAAAATCGGAAAATTCTCATCGTTTGGCGTCGCGACGCCACCGCCGTCGCCACACTCACGTGGGCTGGAGTCGCGCGGTGAATTTCGATTCGTGTTGGGATTTATGTTGATGGTATGTTATGTTTTATAATACATTTCGGACAAGATGGAGTGTATTTCAGAACTGTCGTTTTCTTTGACAGCAAAGCGTCTTGCAGTTTTGTGCCAATTTGTTGCAGGATGATGGTTTCTTTCAACCAAAAATTGCAGCCCGTCACTCTTTAGATGGGATGGGAGGTCACCAATTGCTTGGAAAAGTATTAATCACGGCCTGTCAGCGGCCACATTACCACCGCGTCTTGACGTCCACAAATTACAGAACCCCAAATTGATCGTGAAAAGTTGGATCATTTGGGACTGGGCCATTCGGCAGAATGACGGTCGGCGGAATGACGTTCGGCAGACAATCAGAAGGCAGAAAAGGTCATTCGGCAGACAAACATTCGGCAGAAAGTACATTCGGCGGAAAAGTACGAATGGCAGAAAAATGTTCGGCAGAAAAGGTCAAATGGCAGACAGGGTCATTTGGCGGAACGTCGATTGGCAGAAAAGCACATAAGGCAGAAAGGTTCATATGGCAGAAAAGTACAGAAGGCAGACAAACAAATGGCAGAAAAGATCATTAAGCAGAATATATCATAAGGCAGAATATTATTTGGCAGACAAAGTCATTTTTGTCTAACTTCCTACCAGCAACTTTATCGAGACAGAACCCAGTGAGACTAGGGACCTACATAGGGGAAATGAAATGTTCTGGGAGAAATTTCAAACACCCAAAGTCATTCAAATTTTAGGTTGAAAAACTTGTAGTTTTTCTTTCGAGCTGGCACTTTTCTTATACCGAACAAACACAAACATAACAAAAACTACCAGATTATTATCAACAACAATTTTACAATACACTCAACCCCCGGTGGTTGGTCACTTTTTCGTTTGACACTTTTTTAGTTTGTACCCCGTTGGTTGGTCAAAGTCAAACTAAAAAGTGACGAACTGTCACTTTTTACACAGGCCTCACGCACACTATCAAAACAAACGTTTGGTAATGTGTGTGAGCGCCGTGTAAAAAGGGTGTCAAACTAAAAAGTGACCCCGTTCGTTTGACAACAGTTGGTGTCAAACCATCGGGGTTTGAGTGTACTTGTAATTGTTATAAGTCTCGTTTTTATGCCAAAACTATTTTAAATTGATTCCAACCTTGTTCTTGCATGATCTTGTTGCTCGATTGGAACCCCGATTTGACAGTTCGATTGGAACCCTGAGAGTGACATTTCGCCTCTCCATATAGGCTCTCTAAGTGAGACAACCTGGACTGAGCTTACGACTTAACCTGTAGGTCCGACGGGGGCCAACATTCAATTTCCCGTCCGACGGCAGGCGTGACCAGACAAATCTTTAAAGGGCATAAAATTTCCGATCTTTTGCTGCCCATACATCAATGTTTTCTATAAAACCCACGTTTTTAAATACCTGGGCTTTTGCCCAGTTTGATCCACTAGAAAAAAAATTACGAAAGTCCATACATTTTTGGCAGATTGCTCAAACGAAACCATAACAACGTTTTTGCTTAAGTATTTAAAAACGTGGGTTTTATAGAAAACCTTGATGTATGGGTATCAAAAGATCGAAAATTGTATGCCCTTTCCAATGCCACAGAGATTGACTTGTGAATCGTGGACCGGTTCGGATGCCGGCGGATTTTCCGACGACGAAATTTCGGGTTTAAACGAAATTCCAACGAAAAATCTATTCTATCGATACAAAGACTCCCAAAACGGTGTTATACCCACAATTAGCAATTCTATGGTAATATATTGACGTTCAGTTAAATTAAATGTTTGCAAAACTAAGTTTAGATAAGTTTTATATAGAATTTCCAGAGTTATTTAAACTTTCATACTAAGTAAGTAGTAAACTTGATATTCAAACCAAATTATTTTGTTAATCAGTCAAGGATGCCTATTTGGAGTTGGGAGACTGGAATTATGGTGATTTATCAACAAATAACTTTATTTATGTTAATTTTTCGAAAGGTGTAGGGAGAGTGGGAGACTTGATCCCCTTTTTGTATCGCACATAACTCTGCCAATTTCTCACAAAACTATGAACTTTTGCAAGAATTGAAAGCTTAAACATACAACTATGTTTGGCTAATAAGGGTATTTCATCAGATAAACTCTTCGAATCATGCCAAGCGTTTTAAAAATATATTAAACCGCCATTTTCAAAATGTTGGGAGTAATTTGATGCCCTATTCAACATTTTGAAGAAATCTTAAGCAAAATGTTTCTTATTCATCCAATCTTTTAATTTTCTATAAGTTACAGCAATTAGCATTAGCATTAGCATTAGCATTTGGAGGACGCCCCACCACCGGAAGGCTCCACAACGCTTATCCCACTGTTTGGTCTGGTTGTGTTAGACCCTCATCCGGAACAATAATCCAACACGGGAGATACCATGTCTTCATCTTTTGATGAGTGTGTAATACAGCCCAGGGCATAAGGGGGTCCACGCCGGGTCCAAGCTATCCTCGGGGAAATGAAGGAATGTTAGTAAACACCTATCTAAAGTGCGCAGGGACCCTACGTCACCTTAGTGGTATAGATGTTTGTAGGGAGGTTTTGGACTCAATGTTAGTAGGAGAGGTAGAACCTAGGATATACCCCGAAAGGTATTGCGGGCGAATCAAGTAGAGTTATTTTTATATTATTAAACATATACTTGTGACTGTATAGTATAAAGGATACATGATTTATATTTTTTTATATTTTAAGTCACGGCAGATACAACGCGACGAAGCCGTGCTTGATTAAATTGACTTAGACTGACTGAACTGACCACTTACTCTTGTAAAAGCAATGCTGATTAAACACATTTTTATTATGTCTGCTGTTAAACTCATGCTACCGACTGTTAGAGTAAAGAGAAGTTTATATTTTTTTATATTTTTTTTTTTAATTATTGAGTGTTTAAGCGAAATTCGAGGATATAAATGATTTAAAGCATAATTGGAATCTTGATTTAAACTCTTACAGCGATGCGGAGAGAACATTAATTATTTATGTGTTTTATTTAAATGTAGGAGTTAGATATATAATTAAAACGACCGATTTTAAAAGCATAATTAGTTAATATTTCAACTTTTTTTGTGTAATGGGATTAATCAGCATATTTAATATTTTTAAATAAATACAACAACAATGGAAAGTCCTCACTAAGTTTTCAGCTAAAATGCAACAGTTGAGAAAATTTCTGTTAAGGTATTAAAATATTGTTGATTTAGAATCGAATCAGTCTTAGACAGCCGGCTGTGGAAAGACTGAATCTCAGTTGAAATTTGTGTGAAAATTATTTTGGTTGGTCTCATTTCAATATCAAAATACGGCTAATTTCTGACATTTGATACCAAACTGAATTAATAAAATAAATAAACAAACTATGTTGCGTCAAGAATAACCAATCTTCAAAAAATAAAAATAAAACGGTTAAGTTCATGTTGTTGTTCCTATTGCTAGTCAAAATGATCGTGATTGTATTAAATTAAATAGAGTGTTGGTTCAAAAAAAAAAAAACTAAGCACGATAATATTATAAACATTCACAGTTTATAATGAAAATGAATGCTCCGTTCTGGCATCGAGTAGTGCGGTGCCTGTGTGGACGCGCAGTCCTGTTTTCTCGTGTTATTTCCCGTCTCTTTTATGTCGCTGTTCGAGTGCATGGGGTGATTGGTCATTATAATTAAATAATGGCATCAGTAGTGCAGTGCCTGTGTGGACGCTCAGTCCTTTTTCTCGTGTTATTTTCCGTCTCTTTTATGTCGCTGTTCGAGTGCATGGGGTGATTGGTCATTATAATTAAATAATGGCATCAGTAGTGCGGTGCCTGTGTGGACGCTCAGTCCTTTTTTCTCGTGTTATTTTCCGTCTCTTTTATGTCGCTGTTCGAGTGCATGGGGTGATTGGTCATTATAAATAAATAATGGCATCAGTAGTGCGGTGCCTGTGTGAACGCGCAGTCCTGTTTTTTCGTGTTATTTTCCATCTCTTTTGTGTCGCTATTTGTGTACATGGGGTGATTGGATTTCTTCTGATTCGTGTTGTTTTCATCTCTTTTGTGTCGTTGTTTGTGTGCATGGGGTGATTGGTCTTCTTCTTCTTCTTTTTCTTTATTTTTAGTTCGCGCGTTCGTTGGCCAATGAGTTTATTTTTGTCCTCTTTACATAGTTTTCGATAGAAACGATCCGAATTCTTTTTTTCGAGACAAGCAAATCGTATTGCTGGATTAAGTCCTTTCTATATCATCGATGATCGGAAGGCACGCCGACGAATATGTTTTAAGGCTTATGATATAAAATCATTTTAATGAATAAAGCCCTTCTTACATCACCGTTGATCGGAAGGCACGCCGACGAAGAATTTCTGGAGAATCGCGGTCGAATTAATACTATATTTAAAATTCTAGATAGCTATCTTTCGGATTCGATTGTGAGTAGCGGGACTTCGCGGTTACTATGCAACGTATTTTTGGAGTCTTTTTATAAATTTATAAGTCCTTCTTTTATCATCGTTGATAGGAAGGCACGCCGACGGTTAAGTTCGTTTAAGTTATTGTTTTAATTTCATTACAATCGGTTACGTGGTGTCCTGTTTTCTTTTCGTTTATATTCGTTGATCGTAATAATTTATTCCAACTGGCAGCTTTAGTATTAACTCATCTACTATTTTTGACATTTGCTCGCGTTATCTTAATTGTACCAACAGTAAAAATATACTGATAAGTCCAGCCCATAGCACTACCGCTCGGTTGGCACGCGTTCGATTAAAACAATTTTTTAAATAATCAATTATTTATCTTTCCGCAGCCGGCTGCCTAAGATTTAAAATTTCAACCGATAAACAAAATGCTCATGGTCACATCACTGCCACTCGTGAATCCTGACCTCATACCCATCTACTAACCCCTCAAAACTCATGTGATACTTTGTCGGAGAAGCAGTCGATTGGGCGGTCTCTATCACTCAAGTATCGGACTAACATTCCCATCCACTTCCCCGTGACCCTACCACTGGTCGTGGCCGGCGCCGGTATTGATCAGCATGATAGGGGCCTTTGAGAAGTTGCGAAGCGAGGAAAGATAGCACCCACTTATCTTCCACGGCTCGTGGATGTAACTTCTGGAGGTCCTGGTCAATAACGGAGTAGCAACTGCGGGTGGGCACCTATGCCTATGCTTATGCTAAAATGAATGCTCCGTTCTGGCATCCTTGCACAAAAAAAAACACCAACACAAAAAAAACAATCGCAGCAGCATAGGGAGCGTTCTTTTATTACGTACCGCAAAAAATCGTTGTATGGACCACCCTCTCCCCCAATTGCGTTACGTAATATAAAAACGCTCCCATAATCTTCTCTCTTTCTCTGTGCTCAACATGGAGCGAACTCACCGCACACTCCAACAGCAAGCAGCACCAACACACCGAAAGCCTACACGCGCTGTTTGTGCTGATGACGATGATGATGACGACGAAGCACACAGCAGCAGCAATGGGTGAGAGGCGCGCTAAATCACCATCCAGCAGAAACACGGCTCCGACGGCCGTCAGCGCACCAGTCAAATGCCTCACGCCCTTCACTCTCTTTTGCTCTCACTCCCAAATCCAGAGAGAAAACACATACAAGCTTCCGTGGTGAAACCACAAACGCCACTTCATGCGGGCAGAGAAACTTTTCTTCTCTGACAAGAAAACCACAACACTCTTACATGTTTGTGTTCCAGGTACAATGCAAATGATAAGAGGAATGCCTTTTTTCATCAAACTTCATCGCCTTGAAGGCGATCTAGAGATCTCTATCTCTCTACGCATCATCATCAACTCGTTGGTGTGCGTATAAAATGTCATCGTCGAACCAGTCACGATCACGAGCACGCCTGGCGAGTTCACATACACTTCTAGAAATTCCACCAAAGTATCCGGATGACGCATCCAGACCGCCATCTTCCTCTTGCTCGAAGGCGAAAACAATTCCATCCAAAAACACTTATTTTAGATTCAATTCCACTTAAACTCCGCACTACTCGATCGCACCAATGAAAACCGCGACGTTTGGTACACTTTTCATGGTTTAATTCCGTATTTCACACCGGGAAAAGATAATTTTAAATACGCGGAAAGGCACACGCGACCGATCTGTCAAACTCCACGCACGGCTCCATTTTCTATAAGTTACAGCAATTTCACATTAAACCTGTACGTTTGTTTTCAAAATATAACAAGTTTAGCATGCAAAATATTTAAAAACTTAAAATTTTCTTTTTAGACCAAAATTGAGCATGTTTACAAAAGCTGGTAATTTTTGTTTACAAAACTTTTGAAAAATGGTTCAAACTGCAGTAAGTTATGTTCAACTATACTGAAGGAAACTATGTACGAAAACCCAGCTCAATTAATTAATCTTGAGGCTGATTCCAGTGACTGTAAAAATGCAGGGATCAAGTCTCCTAAACGTACTTTTTCAAACAATTGTTTGTAAAAATAGTATGACGATAAATTTAACGTCAAATGCGGAAGGGTTTTGGAGTTGAAATGTTTATCAAGCAATTCATGTATAAAAATATTTTTTAAATAATTTTTGAGTGTTTTCTATACTTATCAAAACAAAGAAAAAGATCTCTTGGAAGTTTTTTGCAGCACTTTTTAGAAAATGTGTGTAACTCAATCTAAACATTTTTAATTTTTTTCTTTGTTTTCTACAATGAGTTTTAGTTGATTTCACACAACTTTCTAGAACAAAGCCAATTGTTTTACCCACATGCTGACGAGATACAGGCTTGGGATCAAGTGTCCCTGGGGATCAAGTCTCCCACTCTCCCTACAAACTTTTGTTGCACCTTTTTTATTTCTTTTATGGAAATCATCTTTTCATGAGCTTTTATAGCAAAATGTTCGGCATGAGTTTCTGAATAAAACGTAGTACTAGGTTTTTGACAAACTTTTAATTGTTTATATGTTTCATCACAAAATGTGTATAGTGCCCAAGGGGTGTAAATATTTTTTTTACATACAGTACTTTCTTTTAATGTGTACCAACATTGACCAAAATATGACATCGGTATTACGTCTACAGCCCGAGTTATTCAACTGTCTCATTATAGACGCACTTGGCAGGAACAATGAGACACTCTACGAAAATCAATTATTTTCTAATAAAATGTCATGTTTTAGTATTGTTCCGTTGCAGGTAACTTGCCTTAATTATTTTAAAACAATTTTACCAACTTGAAACTTAAATTAACAAAAGTTATACCAAAAGTATTAGAATTTTGTAAAATCCATATATTTATACCAAAAACTTTATATTTTTTGTTAAATGGAGTTAAAACTCAATAAATTTGCCAAAATCACTTTCAATTCATATTTTGAAAAGTTACATATAGTGCGTCCATCCCAGGAATTCCCGGGACAAAACTCCAGGATTTTTCCAAAACCGGGAATTTCCGAATCCCGGATTTTTATATTTTATCCCGGGAATCCCCGAAATCGGTAAAAATATCAAATTTTGGTCTGGAAATTCAGATTTTGTTGTGGAATAGATGAACAACGATTAAAAAATAAAAATAAAATATTAAGCATAATTTTACTTATAGAGAATAATTGTCAGATCCGTAAATTGACGTAAATTGCTTAGCGCTTGAAATATTTTCGCTTCACTTTTATATTCATGAATTTAAATTGAAAAAAAAGTAATTTTAAATATTTTTTTATGAAACATCTTTGGCAACAAAGACGAATGTATCGAATCAGAACAGCTGTTTTAGTTTATTTTTTGCATAATGTTTTGATTTTTCTGATTGATTTCGGTTAAAACAGAAACAGAACAAAACAATTAGTACACCGATCTCCAAATTAATTGCTCTGAAATCTCGTGTACTTATTCAGTTTGTACTTCAGATTTTCTCCAGTTGGCGGTAGAGACATTAAGATAATTTGTAAAATATTGTTTGTTATGATTTTATCTGCTGTTTTTTTATTTGTTGTTTTAGACATTTTAAAAATTGTTGAAGCTTTTCTGGTCATGTCATATAAAAATAAAAATATGTATTAATAAGAGACTTATTTAATTTGAATCACACTGGATTAAAAATTTTGATACATTTAAAAACCAAAGCACAAGAAAGAGCAAAAACTAATCTTTCAAGCTATTTAAAACGGCTATTCTTGTTCAGATTGAAGAGTAGATTTTCACCAATGAACAGTATTGAGCTAAATCCATGATTTTTATCGCCCTAGTTACATAGATTTTGAAAAGAAGAAAAATCAAAGTGTCTCATTGTTACCCATGGGCTGAAAGGAGTGAGAAACAATAAGGTAGCCCTGGATTCTCGGTATATTCTTAATTTTGGCCAAACCAAATGAAAGGACATTGTAGCCCAACTCATTCCCTATGAAACGTCAAAAAAAATCTGGAGAAATGTTAGTTTTGGTGTTTACGGCTGCCTATGAGCGAAAAACTAATTTTTGTCCATAATTTACTTCACCCCAGAATCAAACATTAATGAATAACTTTTCAAGGGAGCTTCCATAACCAAAGCCACTATTATGGCAGACGTGTATCGTGTAGACACACCTTTCCCCAAAATATGAGCCTGTTTGGTTGAAACTACTACTTGTGAGAGCCATTTTATCATTGTTCCCCGTGTCTCATTGATGACTACTCTACCTAATCTACATTGTCGTGTTTGCCATTATCATTAGAATTGTGAAATTTTGTGCAGTACAAGTGAAAATTATTCCCAGTCAATCAATCGGAATTCTGAAACGGAATTCAATTCGATCGATTACGTATTCCGTGTCAAACGCAACAACCGATACGTACACGGAATAGGAGCGCTAGTTTATTGTAAACATATGGTACGTTCGTTTAAAGAGCCGGTGCGGCACTGGTGACGCACTCGTCGGTGCCAGTTTTGGTTCAATCGAACGTCATTTGTCAGTGTGCGTGGAACTCGCATGAAACTGAAAAATATATTGAAAAGCACTAGAGTTTCAGTTCCAAGATGGCGGTGAAACTCTTGCGGCACTAGCGCGAGTTTCTTCAAACAAACACTTTGACAGCTCTGAGTGCGGCACTCAGTGCGAAACTAGCCCTCAAACGAACGTACCATTATAGAAACAGACCCCCAAAATTCGTTTTAAATACTGAGATATTCCACAAAAACCAAAAAAAAACTTCGTGCATTTTTGTCATTTTCCATATGAAAGAAGTTTCAAACTTGTCGTGCTATCTTGACACAGCCTGAAATTTGATGTAAGTGCGACAATCGGGTACTAAAGCCCTATGTAAATTTTGAACAACTGTAAAAACACGATAAAAAACCATTTGTGATCACTTTTTTTCATTTTAATGCAAAAAAATATTGACAAGACAACATTTTTTCGATGGCTCAAGTATGGTCCCCTTGGAACGGGCTGTCAAGTAGGACCTTTCCTGTCAAGAAGGACCGTGAAGTTAATGTTTTAACTGGTGGATCAATTCTCAAATTTAGTTCTCGGCTTATCAGTCCCAGTAGCAAGTAAAACGAAAATTTTGTTTTTTTATATATAATATCATTTTCAAGGGTTTTTAAATTGAATTAAAAATCCATTTTAAATCCTTTGCGGTCGTTGTACTCAGAAAAATAAGCTTTATCGTTATGACCAATAATATCACAAATTTAAACTTCATTTTAGGACCCAATTGGCCAAAGGGATTTCAGGTCAGAAAGCGTTTGACACAGATACGAGCTCGACTACCGTAAACCTTTTCAATTATATTTCGGGACTCCGGCAACCAAATTCAGCCAAACTTCGGGGCAATGCACAGAATGGTCAACTAAACATAACGTAATTGTTATTGTTTACATTGCGTGCTCTCGTTTTTGTTTATTCAAGATCAAACTTTAAAACTCGTTTTTCTCGGAACGTCAAATACGACGTACGACAAAACAGCACGACAGCGATAAATAATTGTAAAGAGAGGTTTGGATTATCTTAACGTGAAGACTTCCATCATTGTCATGATTTTTCGTTCAAAGATATAAATTTTGCGTCGCTTTCATTATTTTGACAAAATTCCTCCAACAAGTTGTTTAGAATAGTGCCCTACACATGCTGATTCTTTTGGTAACGATTATCCCATTCCTTGAAAATTTATGGAAATCGTCATTAATCAATGACTGCCAAGTAGGACGTCAATGACTGTGCCACAAAATTTTATAAATTTTGAAGCACATTTGATTTAGATCAAAAATTCTTTCAGTGGCTTCAAGAAGGTAATAACCGGCACATGCTGATTCCTTTTGGTGCTGAAATTCGTTAAATTGAATTTAATACAGAATCTATGTATATAAAAAAAAATTCGACGGTTTTGTTCGAACGCGAATCAGTTCAATACGGAGTGTCGGATCGAGGTGCTTTTTGTTGCGTTAGGTTGGTGTAAGCCCATGGAAGGTTTATATGCTAAAAAATTTCCACTTTGGCCACTCTTGGAGCGATTCCGGAGCATCTGCAGATTGTATGGAAAAATGTACGTAAACTCAAATTTTGATCACAGGAGGCTGAATTAGCAAAAAAGCAAAAAACGAAAAAAAAAACGAAAAAAAAGCAGAACGAAGTTTGTCGGGTAAGGCTTGTATTTTATAATGATGATGATCAATTTTCTTCGAAAATGATCAACGGCTTCACCTCAAGCTAAGAACCAGATTATCCGTTCGACGCAGTGATGGACGCAGAACTTTGCGGCTGTCATCATAGCCTGCCTGTCATCGACCATTGAACATAGTATGCTCTGTAGATTGTTCAACTGACAGATCACAGAAAAATCGAACTGGCGCAAAGTGCTGCGTCCACCACTGCGTCAAACGAATAATCTTGTTCTCACCTTTACCGTTTCAAACCTGTGGACACCTAGTTTCGAGTAGAAATCACGCAATAGAGAAACGCCAAGATAATGTTGAAGCTCGAACAAGTTATTTGTTTTGTATGATTGACCTAAAAACCAAAATTACAGCACACCACAATGGTCCTGAATAACAAAACCGTGCGTCGTCGCTAGAAAACCGCTTAACAATGTTGAAAAATATTGATATTTTGAATTTTGACGTCGTACGGTTGCACGGACGACAAACGATGGACGGACTCAGCAAGGTGTACAAAAGTACCGCGAAAATGTGATCTTTTTCTACTTTGATTTTGAGTCTAAACAAATAGATTTTTTAATTCATTATTGTTTTGTGTATTGTTTTCGAACGTTTCCAACTAAGAAGAGATCCTGCCAAACAAAGCTTTCTGCTGAATGGTTTTCTGCTGAACGACTTATTCGGCCCAATGAGTTATTCTGCCATTTGTACTATTCCGCTCAACGACATTCTGCCAAACGACTTATTCGGCCTAACGAGTTATTCTGCCATTTGTACCATTCCGCCTAATGACATTCTGCCAATTGATTTTCTGCCGAACAAGCTTTTCTGCCAAACGTATTTTCTGCCGAATGACCTTTTCTGCCGAATGACCCATTCCGCCGATTGTTTTTCTGCCGTTCGGCTTTCCGCCGAATGTCATTCTGCCGAATAATTTTCTGCCGAATGGCCCAGTCCCGGATCATTTCCAACATACCAACTAGCAGCGTGCCACGTACTGGAAAATCGAAGCGAATCCCCGATGTACACACAAATTGATTTATTTGCGAACATTAACAAAATTATAAGCGGGAGCGGGACTATTTATAAGCCGCCGAATTTCGCATCTAAACACCGACTTTAAAGGCGTCGACAGCGTAAACCGAAACGGCCTGCCTGGTCAACAGGTGGACCGAGCGAAATTCCGTGTGAACGGTTCAAATTTCGGGCGGAGTAACTTTTGGCGCGAAACTTTGCTGCTTGGGAAATTCGATTTTGCTGCGTCGTCAAATTGGGGACAGATGCTTCACGACGCCGGAGTACGACTGTGATCGTAAATATTAGATTTAAATGAGAAAATATTACTTTTCAAAACTTGTTTGTACGTGGTTAAATCACGTCACGAGAAAGGAGACCAACATTAAATGATAACTTTTTGGAATTGAGGGACAAGCGTTGCATAAACATTTCCTTCTTCGGCATCATTGTCGATCGGAAGGCACGCTAACGGGTGATTCGTTTGTAGTCGAACACGTTTTTTCGTTGACGATTTACTAACTGATGAAAATACCCTTAAAGTATAATTGCAACGCGATTGTACAACTCCTCTCCCTAGCATCATAGTTCGAGAGGCATCGTTAACCATTAAAGCAGCATCCGCTATTGTGACACTTTCCGTTTATTTCAAATGGAAGAATTTTATAAAAGTGAAAATTTATGCTCTTGGCAAACAATTGGATACTGCTGTAGAGACTGCTTTAATTTAGCTGATGGATTTTAAAAAATGCCAAAAAGATTCTTTCTTAGACAGCAGGCTGTGGAAAGATAGCAGATATTACACTCGCGATACGAAACTAACGACGCAATATGTTTTACTCAATTGCATACACCGTAATACATTACAAGTATTAAACATATAAAACGTCTTTGCCTTGTGTGTTTTAGGTCACTCAGTAATAAAAATAAGGGTAATTATCTAACAACTCACAAGAAATCGCCCCGATCTATCTTCAATTTGAGTGAAACTTTGTCCCAAGGGTAACTTTTGTCCCTGATCACGAATCCGAGGTCCGTTTCTATTTTTGAACATGCGAAAAAAATTGCAGCCCGAATCCGGTTTTGTAAATTGATTTAACGTGGAGATTTTCCCTTATCCCTTAAAATAGGAGCATCAATCCCATCTTCCAAATCCTTTTCCTTGTCCCTGGACGCGGTGGAGCAAGATGCTGCCGGCAATGGAGGGCTGTTTTGGTGTTGTAGGGCTGCTTTAACTACACTAAATATCTTAGCATATCCGGGGTTGGACAGACATACACAAGACGAAATCCAGTCTACAATCCGCTAAAATCACTGACT